>NC_088300.1:9725690-10028815 GCF_032854445.1 Liolophura sinensis | reverse complement strand
GAGCTAGGCCATGTGTCTGCTTACCTCCACGAGCTGGGCTATGTGTGTACTTACCTCCACGAGCTAGGCTATGTGTCTGCTTACCTCCGTGAGCTGGGCTATGTGTCTGCTTACCTCCTTGAGCTAGGCTATGTGTCTGCTTACCTCCACGAGCTAGGCTATGTGTGTACTTACCTCCATGAGCTAGGCTATGTGTGTACTTACCTCCATGAGCCAGGCTATGTGTATGCTTACCTCCACGAGCTAGGCTATGTGTGTACTTACCTCCATGAGCTAGGCTATGTGTCTGCTTACCTCCATGAGCCAGGCAATGTGTGTACTTACCTCCATGAGCCAGGCTATGTGTATGCTTACCTCCACGAGCTAGCCTATGTGTCTGCTTACCTCCGTGAGCTGGGCTATGTGTCTGCTTACCTCCTTGAGCTAGGCTATGTGTCTGCTTACCTCCACGAGCTGGGCTATGTGTGTACTTACCTCCATGAGCCAGGCTATGTGTGTGTGTACCTCCATGAGCTGGGCTATGTGTCTGCTTACCTCCATGAGCTGGGCTATGTGTCTGCTTACCTCCATGAGCTGGGCTATGTGTGTACTTACCTCCATGTGCTAGGCTATGTGTCTGCTTACCTCCGTGAGCTGGGCTATGTGTCTGCTTACCTCCACGAGCTGGGCTATGTGTCTGCTTACCTCCATGAGCTAGGCTATGTGCCTGCTTACCTCCACGAGCTGGGCTATGTGTGTACTTACCTCCATGAGCCAGGCTATGTGTGCATGTACCGCCATGAGCCAGGCTATGTGTCTGCTTACCTCCACGAGCTGGGCTTTGTGTGTACTTACCTCCATGAGCCAGGCTATGTGTGTTTGTACCTCCATGAGCTGGGAGCTGGGCTATGTGTCTGCTTACCTCCATGAGCTAGGCTATGTGTATGCTTACCTCCGTGAGCTGGGCTATGTGTCTGCTTACCTCCATGAGCTAGGCTGTGTGTCTGCTTACCTCCACGAGCTGGGCTATGTGTGTACTTACCTCCATGAGCCAGGCTATGTGTGCATGTACCTCCATGAGCCAGGCTATGTGTCTGTTTACCTCCGTGAGCTGGGCTACGTGTCTGCTTACCTCCATGAGCTAGGCTATGTGTCTGCTTACCTCCACGAGCTGGGCTATGTGTGTACTTACCTCCATGAGCCAGACTATGTGTGCGTTTACCTCCATGAGCTGGGCTATGTGTCTGCTTACCTCCATGAGCCAGGCCATGTGTCTGCTTACCTCCATGAGCTGGGCTATGTGTCTGTTTACATCCATGAGCTAGGCTATGTGTGTGCTTACCTCCATGAGCCAGGCCATGTGTCTGCTTACCTCCATGAGCTGGGCTATGTGTGCGTTTACCTCCTTGAGCTGGGCTATGTGTCTGCTTACCTCCATGAGCTAGGCTATGTGTGTACTTACTTCCATGAGCTAGGCTATGTGTGTACTTACCTCCATGAGCTAGGCTATGTGTGTACTTACCTCCATGAGCTAGGCTATGTGTGTGCTTACCTCCACGAGCTGGGCTATGTGTGTACTTACCTCCACGAGCTGGGCTATGTGTGTACTTACCTCCATGAGCTAGGCTATGTGTCTGCTTACCTCCATGAGCTAGGCTATGTGTCTGCTTACCTCCATGAGCCAGGCTATGTGCCTGCTTACCTCTATGAGCTAGGCTATGTGTGTACTTACCTCCATGAGCTGGGCCATATGTGTACTTACCTCCACAAACCAGGCTATGTGTGTACTTACCTTCATGAGCTGGGCTGTGTGTAGGCTTACCTCCATGAGATGGGCTATCTGTGTACTTAGCTGCGTGAGCTAGGCTTTGTACGCTTACCTTTATGGGCTGGGTCGTGTGTGTGCTTACCTTCACAAGCTAGGCTATGTCTGTGCTTACCTCTACGAGCTGAGCTATGTGTATGGAGGCCAGCCCCATGGCTAAGTTGAGTCTGCGGTTGGTGGTGAAGCCATCCACACTGACCTGACCTAATAACCCCACACGATGAGCCTTACAGATCAGGGTTTGCAGATCCTTGGGAAACTCACTCAGTCCCAGCTTCACCACATCACTGAAAGAGACATGGAGATCACTGAGCAATGCCATGGAATCCACACTGAACATTACCATGGAATCCACACAGAACATTACCATGGAAACCACACTGAACATTACCATGGAACCCACACTGAACATTGCCATGGAATCCACACAGAACATTATCATGGAATTCACACAGAATCCACACATAACATTACCATGGAATCCACACAGAACATTACCATGGAAACCACACAGAACATTACCATGGAATCCACACTGAACATTGCCATGGAATCCACACAGAACATTATCATGGAATTCACACAGAATCCACACATAACATTACCATGGAATCCACACAGAACATTACCATGGAAACCACGCAGAACATTGCCATGGAATCCACACAGAACCTTACCATGGAAACCACACTGAACACTATCATGGAATCCACAGTGAACATTACCATGGAAACCACAGTAAACATTACCATGGAATCCACAGTAAACATTATCATGGAAACCACAATAAGCATTACCATGGAAACCACAATGAGCATTACCATGGAAACCACAATGAACATTACCATGGAAACCACAGTGAACATAACCATGGAAACCACAGTGAACATTATCATGGAATCCACAGTGAACATTACCATGGAAACCACAGTGAACATTACCATGGAATCCACAGTAAACATTATCATGAAAACCACAATGAGCATTACCATGGAAACCACAGTCAACACTACCATGGAATCCACAGTAAACATTACTATGGAATCCACACAGAAGCTTACTATGGAATACAGGCTAGCACAGACAATGAAGGCCTGAGTGGCTGAGGAGGTTAGCACGCCAGTGCTGCACAATGACCCAGGAGCCTCTCACCCATGGGTCGCTGTGAGTTCAAGTCCAGTTCATGTTGGCTTTCTCTCCAGCCATACATGGGAAGGTCTACCTGCAACCTGCGGATGGTTGTTTCTGCCCAGTTTCCTCCCATCATAATGCTGGCTGCCATCTCATAGGTGAAATATTCTTAAGTACGGCGTAAAACACCAATCAAATAAATGAATTAATAAACACAGATAATGAATGATGTCAGTCATCCAGATCTAGCAGCTCAAAGCCAGCGGCCAGGCCATTTTACAAAATCATCTCTAATTTGAATAAAACTTGCCCAATAACTCTGTAGTCATGATATTAGTTTAACATGATCAACATGGTTTGTTCACATTGGCGGCTGCCATAGTAGCCAAGGTTATCTGGCTGTTCAGTTAGGTACAGTACGCGTGCCCTACCGACTTTGATGTCTGATGTATGAAATCATTATGTTCCATCCACTAAAAATAACTTAGTAAATCCATTTAACCCGATGTTCAGTATATGTGTAGCCTAAACAAACATTGTCGTAACCTTTGGATGCTGTTGTTGTTTTGATTCTCTTGACGTGCACAACTTTGCTCATCGAACTACTGGAAGTCTGTTGTGCTTCATCACAAAAACAAATTGTTGTGCTTTTTAAACTTCCTGTGGTGTATTCTATCAATGCATACATACATTTGGTCTAGTGTTGTCTTCTTTCAACATGAATTTCAAGTTGATTCTTTATCCTATATCTCCCTCAGCAACAAATGAGCAATTTTTTGTGAAATTTCTTCACATTAAACTGCAAACTGGCTGAACCTGAAGATTACAGCACACGATGAAAAATGAATCCAAATAAACAATCAGAGTACAAGGTTCTGTAATGCAGTGAAGAAGAGTATAAGGTTCTGTAATGCAGTGAAGTAGAGTATAAGGTTCTGTAATGCAGTGAAGCAGAGCACAAGGCTCTATAAAGCAGTGAAGCAAAGCACAAGGTTCTATAATGCAGTGAAGCAGAGCACAAGGTTCTATAATGCAGTGAAGCAGAGCACAGGGTTCTGTAATGCAGTGAACCAGAGCACGAGGTTCTGTAATGCAGTGAAGCAGAGCACAAGGTTCTGTAATGCAGTAAAGCAGAGTATAAGGTTCTGTAATGCAGTGAAGCAGGGCACAAGGTTCTGCAATGCAGTGAAGCAGAGCACAGGGTTCTGTAATGCAGTGAAGCTGAGACAACTGTGATGTAACTAAAGTAATTTCATGAAAAGGACATTAAATCTGAAAATGAACAGGAAATTTTGCATTATTAAAATTGGTACCGCTATGACTAACCGTATATCTGGCTGTAATCCTGGCTGCTCTTTATATGTGCCCTGCGGAAAAAAAAATCACTGCTCATAACACCAAAACACAAGTATGCAGGTAGAGGAAACATTATATATGTACACACTGTAAATGCTGACAGGGACTAATGTGCTCTGTACATACTGATTCACTTTTAACCTCTGAAAGTCTTTTATCACTGTGAATATCAAGAAGTTCACATTTACCAAATTTCCAAAAATTCATTCTGTGTTTGACTCAATAATACATTAACTTGAACATGTACCTGACATGGTGTAGTACAAGCAAACACTAAAGTGAAAACTGAACAGACTTGAGCGCAACACATGTAAACCTGTCTTCCATCGAAATTCAAACTCAGCACTTTGTCCGTAAGTTACCTTGAACGTGAATGGCAGCATTCTGACCCAGTTGTCTTTGAACTGTGGTGTGTAGTCTCTGTCAGGTTGTAGTGAGGCCAACGGAGAATCCAGGTGGGCATGCAGGTAACGAGAGTGTTCTGTAAGTATGTGTAGATATTACATAAGTATGTGAAGATATTACATGAACTACATGTAGTTACAATAACTACATGTAATTATCATAACTCATGAGATAGACCTACATGTACATGTAATTACCATAACCTCTGCTCAGACAGAACTACATGTCATTACCATAACCTCTGCTGAGACAGACCTACATGTAATTACCATAACCTCTGCTGAGACAGAACTACATGTAATTACCATAACCTCTGCTGAGACAGACGTACATGTCATTACTATAACCTCTGCTGAGACAGACCTACATGTAATGACCATAACATCTGCTGAGAGAGAACTACATGTAATTACCATAACCTCTGCTGAGAGAGAACTAAATGTCATTACCATAACCCCTGCTGAGACAGAACCACATGTAATTATAATAATCTCTGCTAAGACAGAACTACGTCATTACCATAACCCCTGCTGAGATAGAACTACATGTAATTATAATAATCTCTGCTAAGACAGAACTACATGTAATGACCATAACCTCTGCTGAGACAGATCTACATGTCATTATTATAACCTCTGCTGAGACAGAACTACATGTAATTATCATAACCTCTGCTGAGACAGACCTACATGTCATTACCATAACCTCTGCTGAGACAGAACCACATGTAATGACCATAACCTCTGCTAAGACAGAACTACATGTCATTATCATAACCTCTGCTGAGAGAGAACTAAATGTCATTACCATAACCCCTGCTGAGACAGAACCACATGTAATTATAATAATCTCTGCTAAGACAGAACTACGTCATTACCATAACCCCTGCTGAGATAGAACTACATGTAATTATAATAATCTCTGCTAAGACAGAACTACATGTAATGACCATAACCTCTGCTGAGACAGAACTAAATGTCATTACCATAACCCCTGCTGAGACAGAACCACATGTAATTATAATAATCTCTGCTAAGACAGAACTACGTCATTACCATAACCCCTGCTGAGACAGAACCACATGTAATTATAATAATCTCTGCTTAGACAGAACTACATGTAATGACCATAACCTCTGCTGAGACAGAACTATGTCATTACCATAACCTCTGCTGAGACAGACCTACATGTAATTACCATAACCTCTGCTGAGACAGAACTACATGTCATTACTATAACCTCTGCTGAGACAGAACTACATGTAATTACCATAACCTCTGCTGAGACATACCTACATGTCATTACCATAACCTCTGCTGAGAGAGAACTAAATGTCATTACCATAACCTCTGCTGAGACAGAACCACATGTAATTATAATAATCTCTGCTAAGACAGAACTACGTCATTACCATAACCCCTGCTGAGATAGAACTACATGTAGTTACCATAACCTCTGCTAAGGAGATTCCATTATCAACCCTGTTTTTTTGTTTATTACCTACAGTAGATACATGTATCACTGATAAATCATTCATAAATTTCCACAATACATTAGGTCATGAGATCTGAACAAACTGGTAGAGTGTTCTTTCTGTTCCCGATCTAGTAAAATCTTCAGGTTTCATCTTAACTGATGTTTTACACTTCACTGAAGATTATTTCCCCGATACTGTGATGGTCATGCTCATCGAAAGGTAAAACAGGCACAGAAAACCATTATGTCTTAGATTTTTACTGAATTGATCATGACACCAGTGAAGATAAATCCTGAGGTAGAACACATTGTTCCATTTGTTGCCAAGCAACAACACAACATACCTCGCAGATAATGAGCTTTTAAAAATTCAGGAGAAAGTTTGAAATCTGATCTGGAAACCATTACCTGCAAATCAAAAAATAAGAAAGGAACACTTAATATAAATCTATGTCCTAAAAGGTTCTCTGTTAATCACAATTACATGACAAAAATCAGTGTAGAAACACTTAAGATTTATCTGGGCACAAACTGTGCCATTTTCAAACATTTTCCCAATAATTCTTGTCGCAGATTAAATATCATCCTTGACCACAAAATGATAACAATACAAATTATTACAAACTAAAGGTATGGCTTTTCTTTGAGTATCCATGCAAGAAGAAATGTTTCCACATAACACACAAAACATTACTGTACTCACTTTTGTTGTAGATTTAATTCCATCATAAAACCTTCCCACAGCTACCTGTGACAGTCCCATCATGTACAAGCAGGCCTGGCTGTTTGCATCAACTAATAAACATTTCTGTTTCAAGGAATTCAAACAAAGAACTGTGTCAGGTTAGACTTTAATCCACATATCACTGACAGTAGCTGGAATGGTACGTCTGTATACATCACCAAGCATGCTGCTTAATGTTTTTGATATTTAAAACTCGCTTGCTACAGTTTGTCAACAGAAACTAAGAGAAATCAAGCATAAAAAATGACATCATCAAATCTAACAGCACCCATCACCATAACAACTTCTACAACTCAGGACAGGACATGTTCATGCTGGTCAAATGAAAGGCCAATTATCACCTAATTGGACAATATCAGCAAATCTATCAACATGGAATGGTTTAAATCAATTCAAATTTATCTCTGTCAATAAGATGATCAAATATTCTCCTCCAATATGAAATTACTGAAGTACAAAAGCGTAAATATTTTTTCCAAAAATGTTGAAAAATACTGTCTGTAGATTTAAAATCAACACAAAGAAAATACGAAATCTTAGTGTGTAAATTTGGTCACTAAAGTTACTGCTGCTCACTTTAAAATCTTGCATAGCAGTTAGGAGGTTCCCGCTATGATAGTGCATGGTACCCTGGAGCTGTAGCGAGAGAAGGTGATTGGGATTCATGCTGAGCGACTGGTTAAATCGACTTTGAGCCGCACGCAGGTTCCCCAGCTCCCTGCAATCAAAACAAATGTCTTCACATCTACAGAGAAAAAGAAACCGTCCCCAGCAGCTGATTTCTTGTTTCTGAGTAAGACTGCCTTCTTCCGTCCAACTGTTTTGTTAAGTCCGAAATACAAAAAAAAACTTGCTAGAAAAGCAATTTCAAATTCAGAACTAGGGTTGGATCAAACATATGTTACTATTCCTGTGGCGAAGTGCAATGCTGAGTTAAGGTGGCTTCATTCTTCTGTCCAAAATGTAATTTAGCTTGTACATAATTACCCAGCATTTGATAGTGGGTGATGAGGCTGGTATATAGATGTACATGTACGGATGGCACAGATGTGTTACCACTTGTTAACACAATCAGTCCTGAATGGGGTTGGAGATATCTCTGGTCATAAGCACAACAAAATGGTAAAGCGTTGGTGTTTTTTTTTCAAACATATTGAGTTTTCTAAAAATCATTCCCACAAATTGGAAATATAACATAGCTCTTAAAGATGAATAATGGTTTTGAGCTACTTTTTTTTTCATTCAATTTTTACTTCTTTATCTTCAAAGTTAATATATTCCACATTATTGTTAATTAACTCATGCTCCCACCTGAAGGCTTGTGCTAAACTTGTGCATGCCTCAATGTGATCTGGTTTCAGCTTCAGAATTTCTTTAAAAACCTCAATGGCATTCTGTAATAAACGGAAATGTACACATATATATGTGCTATGACAATTCAACAAAAGATTGTGCTTAGCATTCGAACACCCTGGAGACTCACCAATGCAGTCGTCATGAGTTCAAGTCCAGCCCATGCTGGCTTTCGCTCCTGACATACGTAAGATCCATTAGGTTTCCCCTGTGCTCTGCTTGGTTTCCTGTTGATATAATGCTGGCCACCGTCATATAAGTGAAATATTCTTGGGCACTGCGTAAAACACCAATCAAATAAATAAATAAAATAAATAATAAAAATAAATAAATAAATAATTCAAAAATCATCAGTTATACAGGATGACAGATTCAATTTTGGAAACCGAATCAAACAGATATTCATCTGAAAGTTTAACTTTTATCTTGTAATAAAAGATGATTGATGGCCTTCCACCTTGGACAACTTACCCGCACCTTACCTCTGTAATACAGAGCTAAGCCTAAATGGTAATAAGACAGAATATACCATGGTCCATCTTTCTCCAGGTTCTTTTTAAAATCTCCTTCAGCTTCAGCAAAGTTCTGTCAGAAATAAACATTAAACATGTAAGAAAAAAAGATCTTACTTTAGGTAAATAAGGTGTATTTGACTGGCAAAAATGACAGAAGTTCCTTTAGAAAGAGTGAAAAATACTTCAGAGATTCTTTTTTGTAATACAAATGAACAAAAAGCTGAAATGGCCAACATGAATATAATCATCATCTTATTCAAACATGACTATTGAAAAATATAGAAGTATATTTACCTTGAAAACCAAGATTTGTTTAATGTTGTTTTTCAGAATTTGACTGGGGAAGAAAATGTCTCTAGTTAATGCGTATTAAGCCCTGTTCTATATATTTATTTATTTATTTGATTGGTGTTTTACGCCGTACTCAAGAATATTTCACTTATACAACGGCAGCCAGCATTATGGTGGGAGGAAACCGGGCAGAGCCCGTTGGAAACCCACAACCATCCGCAGGTTGCTGACAGATCTTCCCACTTATGGCCGGAGACGAAAAGCCCTGTTCTAGGTTGGCTTAATAAGGAGCTTGTGGTGTCTACGGACATATCCTAGCTGGTGAAAGGCTACCTACACATGCTTGTCAGAGAAGCTTTCTCATTTACAACACGCAGCTATTCTGTTTAAACTACAGCCCCCAAATTTCTGTTCATTTCCCTGAACCAACAGAATCACCTCTGAGATGAGATTGAGAGTTCCCCTGAGGAAGAATAGTTTCTGGCTAGGGTGAAGTTCCATGGCTATGGAGAGATCCTCCAGAGCCTCCTCGTAACGATTCTGTGCAATATACACCTGGGAAACACACAGAAAAACAACCATGTACACATAATCATGGAAATATACACCTAGGAAACACACAGAGAAACAATCATGTAAACATAATCATGGCAATATACACCTAGGAAACACAAAGAGAAACAATCATGTAAACATAATCATGGCAATATATACCTGGAAAACATCATTAACATAATGATTCACCTGGGAAGTATAACCAATATTCGGTTTGTAAATTCGAGTTTAAGGCTGAATCTTGTGGTCGGAAACTGAATATTTTCATTAAAAAGAAACTATACACGAAGAACACAAATAGCAGTACTTGATTTAGGTGCCAAAAACAAAATATTCAAACAGCATATTTTTGCTTTTCACCTCTGAGGAAAATAGGCCAAAGCTCAAAATTTACATGTAGTTTTAAAGATTTCAAGAAAGTTAATGCCCTCTGTTGGTGAAAACATCACTGCACAGAAAAAGGTAAAATCTGATGAAAAGACATACCTCAGATCTTCTCTCCAGTGCTTCATGACTGGTTTTGTCAAGTTCTACCGCTTTACTAAGATCACGGATTGCGTTGTCCGCATTACTGGACACCTGCAGAGAATATGGAATTTCCGATTTCCACATTTAAGAGTTACTTCACTTCTAGGTATACATGCTCTGAATGTTGTCTTCACAGAGATAGGTATGCCGATGTCTATGATATAATAGTCAGACATGTGGCACTGGAGAAACCAACCATCTGGATCCAACCACTGGAGAATCCAAACTACTTGATATCCAACCAATGGAGAAACCAAACACTTGGGACCCACCACTGGAGAATTCAAACTCTTGGGATCCAACCACGGGATAAACCAAATATAAGTGTCATGTCCGACATTCGTCTACCATTCGTAGTCTGTAAGGGGTGTTCCAAGTTGATAATCGCAAGATCCACTTCCAAAACAACGTTAAACACTAGCTCCCAAAGACAAAGGTATGTAAGGAATTATACAAATAGGAAATGAAGCCTGTAGCACACAAGAGAGAAGTGGTCATCACTTAGGACACTAATCTACTTAGGATCACTCTGGACCCACCACTGGAGAAACCAAACACCGGAGAAACCAAACACTGGAGAAACCAACCATTAGGAATTTAAAAACTGAGGAAACCAACCACTTGGTATCCCATCACTGAGGACACCAATGACAACGTATCCAACCAAATACTAGTGAGTAAAAACATTTAGTCTTCATAAAATGGCTTGCACCGAATGAACATTTGGACAACTAATCAATACTGTGAGTGTTAAACAGAAATTTTGCTATGGAAGAGAGAATGACTGTGTTATTTAAACAATGAGAATCATCAATGCTAACCACAATGATGCACGGCATCTTTGTCACCTTTTTATATAACCTTAAAACTGAAACCAAAAGTATACCAATTACCAGCACATTTACCTAAACCAGTAACATGAAGATTCAGTCATTAGTGTCCAACAGTTTATAGCAGCCATGGTTTATTTTACCTGAAGACCTTTTCTTGCATATGCAACTCCTCTGGCATAAAATGCAGCTGCAGTCTTTGGTCGCTTCTGCATAGAAATCAGAAAATGTTGCAAGCCATTGCAACTTCTTTTACAATAAACTCTCAAATGTATGTGAAACAATTTCTGTGCAACTTTAAATTCAGACCCATAGGCTCTACAATTTCTGTACAACTTTACTTTCAGGCCTATAAGCTCTAGCCAATTTCTGTACAACTTTAATTTAAGGGTTATAGGTTCTAACTAACCAATTTCTGTCAACTTCACATTTACGCCGATGGGCTCTAACCAATTTCTGTGCAACTTTACATTCAGGCCCATAGGATCTAACCAACTTCTGTACAACTTTAATTTGAGGCCTATAAGTTCTAACCAATTTCTGTCAACTTCACATTTAGGCCGATGGGCTCTAACCAATTTCTGTGCAACTTTACTATCAGGCCTATAGGCATTAACCAATTTCTGTACAGCCTTATTTTCAGGTATAAAGGCTCTAACCAATTTCTGTACAACTTTACATTCAGGCCTATAGACTCTAACCAATTTCCGCACAGCTTTACATTCAGGGTTATAGACTCTAACCGAATTCTGTAGAAGTTTACTTTTAGGTCTACTGGTTCTAATCAATTTCTGTATATTTATTTATTTATTTGACTGGTGTTTTACACCGTACTCAGGAATATTTCACTTATACAACAGCGGCCAGCATTATGGTAGGAGTAAATCGTGTAGAGCACAGGGAAAACCCATGACCATCAATTTGGTACAACTTTACATTCATGCCTATAGGATCTGTATAACTTTCAGAGCTATAAACCTGTATGTTTACCTTAAGTACAGCTGTGAATTCATGAATTGCCTCGTCTGACAAACCAGCGTTCAACATGACAATCCCAACAGCTAGAGAAACAAAGATGATAGTACATTGTCACTGGCTGCTAATTTATTAGGTTTTTTTAATTTGAAATTTATAATAAGCACAAATATTTATCACGCTTTCAGGCATAACAGCAATATGCTCAATATAGTTTTATCAATAATTAACACATATGTAAGCACATCTGTGAAAAAAAATTGTCATTTCTTCGGTGTTGGAGATTTTAATCTCTTACAGGTGAGGCTGCAGATGTAACCAAACAAACATTGACAGACAGCTGGAATTACCTAAACTTTTATCGATGTCATTAATGCCTGTTGCCATGGGGACCATATCTCTTTCCAGAATCTGTTCTGCATACTCCTGAACAAAAGAAAAAAAAGTTCTTTAATTGAAATGGACACTTTAAGTTTTTATAGGCACTGTACAGGAAGAGCAATAACTTTAAAGTCAACAAAACCAGTGTGTTATATTCAAGGTATTAAGGTTGAAAAACTTACATTTAAGTTTGGCTTCCGTCTTATCATAAATTACATATGGAATACCCCTATGATAGTATGATTACTAAAACCCTTGGCATATGGATTAACTCTTATAAAACAAACCTGAAATAAATCAGATCTTGTTCCTGCCTCGGTGCTACAAAAACCAGCCTCTTTTTTAATTGAACAAATTCCAATAGGTAAATCTGAATCCGCATCGTTATCTACAACACAAAGTAAATGACAAACACCTGTGTATTATATAAATATAGATGTCAGGGGCATTTAAAACGATTTGGCTTGTGGTCTGTTTCAGCCCCTTTTCTTTTTTGTTCTTCAGATTGATTAAAGTGTTGTTTTTTTATTTGTTTGTTTGTTTTTGGGGTTTTTTTTGCTATTCTAGACTATGTTATTTCAAGACAGACACCCATGATGTGGCTGCCCAGTTATCGTCAAGGCTGATATCAAGCAAATAACTACTCCTACATCATCAATGAAGCTGTACATGACTTGTAGCCTATGTATTTCCTTTCTGAAATTCTTGTTCAGTGATTCAACGCCACATTTATTAATTTTGTGATTAGTCTTGGTGCTTCGCTTATGAGCTATCCCGCTAAAGGATTGGCAAGAAATAAAGTGCACTTAACTCATGGTACGTACCACAGTCATCTACCAACTCTCCAACTGTCAAACGTATATTTGTATGCAAAGCAGCCACGCGAGGGAACTCCGAGGCCTGACAACCAGCCCTGGCGGCACAATCGTCACTGACAGGCTGAAGTCTCTTCACCTCAAATACTTGCTCACTTCCATCTTCGTGTTCAATGTGAACGTTAGCTACTTCACAAAATTCGCTGTGCTGCAAAGAGTGACTGAACAGTAAAAATGAAAGTTGAAGTGTCAAAAATGTGCGGCAACCAGCCATCATTGCAAACACACCTCAAATTTACCTCCAAAACGAAAGAGTTCCCTCTGGTTGTCACCACCTCAATGAGAATACATGGCCTAGATATCACTTGGGAGGAATGTAGTATATTCTTCTCAGATATCACTAACTGTGATGTAAATTAATAAGTAAAAATATTAGTTCAGTATGCGGGTCGAGTCTCGCACGGAAATTGTGTCAGAAATCAAGAAGACATTTAAGTTATATCTCGATCCGTGATGCTTGAACGTACTTGTATAGCCCGCATTATATTTTCAATGTACTGGCCCATTCTCTCGCTAACTATCGAGACTCTACCTCGTATCTGGGACTAATATGCCAGTTATATTAGTCCCAGCTCGTATGGCGAGAATGTATTCCAGAAGGACTTGTTCTCTATTCCATACAATTTTTCTATCGTAATAAAGTAGGCTATATCGAATGCTGAGTGAGAAAAGTAAAAATACTACATATGATAATACACAAAACATTTACACGCAGAAACAAAGTATAAACTAAGGGAAGAAACTTGTACATGCATGGAGAGTGGACTCGCTGACAATTTGTGAAGCAGAAATTGTAGGCTTGACATCGTGAGATAGTAACCCGTAGTGTAGGAATAGTTTGATAGAATGGAATGACATTATATCTGGATTTCGGGTCAGATGATTTATGAATATTTAATCTCCTTGTAAAATAGGGACGAAAAGGCGATTGAAAGATTGTGCAAACCGTTGGGAGATAGTGCAGAAGCAAACTGGTTTAATTGAAATTTATTAAAGAATTTTAATCCCCATATGATCTGTGTAGTACAGTCTGTAAGAAAAAGTAATGTGTTTAAAGCATTAAAGCATACACAGATGTTATACACTGTGAAGTATTTTACTTTGTCATTAATAAAAAGAATAACGCCCCATTTAACGCTTAGAGTTCACGATATAGGCCTAACTGTATAGGAATTGAGAACAAGCCAGGTTGAAGGATTAAGATATCTTTCTGTAAACCCGAGAACGGTGAATTCAATATTAGCCAAAATGAATAATGCCAGTTATTTCATCGAAATGTTTCTGGGACTTCGAGCAGTCAAATGTGGAACAGATATTAATTTATCGTTATCAGAACTTGTCACATTCGGAATGAGTGCATTGTGCAAAAAATACAGATTCGGTGAAAATATCGAAGTGTAGAGAATTAAGTTCATTTCACTGAACTATCTCATGATTATTGTCTTGAGTAGTTGTTTTATACGATTCTCAGTAATTATCTCTGCTATGCATGTTATGTTATTAACTTTGTAGTGTTCATCTGGACCCGAACCCAGGAATGTTCGATACTATACACTTCATCATAAAATTGCAGACAGGACAGAAATGCAGAGTATTGCCCCTTTGTAGTGAGGGGATTTGTACCTATAGCTGTGATTGCAGAGGTTTGGGCTGTCACAGTGCCTTCGCTTCCTATATAGTGCTGGATGCAGAGGTATACTGGGCCATGCAGGTACAGTTGTGTTGATATTCCCTGCTATCCGTTGGCCTGTAATCTCCACCTGATTCAGGCTTCTTATTGGTGTAGTGAGACCTTATATCATACCGGATTTGGATGACATTTTGGCCAAGCACCAGTGCATTAATATTTTGGTACTCTGCATATTACTCGATCCAGGAATTTCTTAATCTGTTCTTCACCATTGCAAGACAGGACTAACCCAGAGTATTGTCCCTGAGTCTGTATTGAGGGCATTTGTACCTTAAAGTTGTGGCGGAGGTTTGTACTCTCGCTATGGCTTATTGCATTTGGGGAACATGACAAATGAAGGCGTTTGACTGCGGTTCTCGGGCAGCTACACTGGTGATGTATAAACTAAGCTTAATAAATCTAATCTGGCAGGATCACAGAACAAATCAAACCAATCAGCGAAGCAAATAATCAATCAATCTTTATCGGTCAGTCAATATCGTTCACTGTAATCTTCGATCAGGGGAATCAATCACTCATAATCAGATTTATGTCAGTTTCCAAATTTGACCATTTAGTACCTGGAGGAAGGAACAGAGGCTATTGTGGCGACCATGACACCCGACCCAAGGATCACGAAATGATCTTAGACTTCAGTCAAAATTTCAATCATTAAATCTACTGTTTTAGCTGGAATTTAGTTTATGGTACCAAAGTTGAGTAGCAAGATCGTGGCCTTGTTACATAAGAAATAACAATTTTAAAGTGATTTGAGATCGCTTTGTGATCAGGGAGCCAGGCCTGTGGAGTAATTAATTCCTGGTAGAATTTAAACCGACACGCTCGCAGAGCCAGGCAGAGTACAGATCAAACTTATGCTCAATCTGTATACGACATTTATATTAATTCGTTGTAACAAAAAATATATATTGACACTTGTTTTAAAGATACATTAATGTATTTGATCCATTTGATGTACATGTCTACACAAATGTTATCAAAGTAACCAATACATATATGAATGAAAAGAATATCACAATGAGACAGATTCGATGCACAAAATAATACAGATATATATCATACAGTCATGTTCATTTTGTCACGTCTATTGTAACAAGTTATACTTCACCATCCGCAATAATACAGTCATCAAATCAATATATACAGAAAGAAAGAACAAGACAAAAATACATTTATGTTTACAAATGCGATCACAAGATACATGATTCCAGTATATCCATCACAATCTAAAGGTTTTCTCCAAAATGGTGGACTCTTATCATTTATCAGTCAAACAGTTCCTATAGAAGCCATTTTGGTATAAAGGGATGTTTGGGGGGAATGTCCTGCTGTTTTGCCTTCTGAGCGGAACATTTTCCCGCCTTCGGTTTAACAGCACTAAAGGGGAAGTTCTGTGTCGTTCTGAAGTTCTCAACAGAGAGTGCCGCCTGTTGTCTCCAGGTGGTGGAGGCAGGCGGGGAGGCAGTGGTGAAGCAGGCGGTGGAGGAGGCGCCACAGGGAAGCGGCGGCGGTTGTGGAAGTTCATGTTCGCGTGGTTATTGCTTTGGTTGAACGCGGCCCCAAATGAGGGAGGTAGAGGCGGCGGTGGCGGAGGTGGTCCGGCCAGACCGTGCGTGCTGTAGGACTGGTCCTCAAGGGTTGCCGGTCTGGGTGACATCATCTGTTTCGAATTGGAAGAGCTAATGTCCCCTTCTGACACTGGGGATTTGTCAGTGCACCCCGTGTCACCATCATCTGCCAAACCTTCATCGTCCAGGTCAGAGACATCTGTGGCGAATGTGAACAATAATATGGTTGTCATGAAAAAGTATAATAGCATTTTGTTTGGGAACAGGCAATGTTAAAACCGACGACAGCTTCATGTTCATGGTTCTAGTCATTTGAAATTTTGCTGCATCTGTTATTGCTCTGATTTCGTATTCTGTGATCAACTCTGTTCGATCCACTACATAGTGGCTTTCCGACGTTGAATAATAGCTCGTCTGGTCTCTACAAAATCACTACCTAACTCACCGTGCTTTGGGTTTGGCCATGGAATGAGCCAGCCCTCCGCGGAGCCCGTGGGTTTATGCTTTTTGATGGACAAGAGAGCCGAGGTTTGCAAGAGCCTGGCGCATACCACCACAGTTATCTGAAAGAATAACAGAATATGGAATTATAAGCAACTAGTGGTGGTAACTGACAGCCTGCTTTCCTCTCTACTGGCCAAGGCTGTTTGAACAACGCCTTTTACAGAACACCCTTTACACAGAATTGCTTTTCGCGGAAGATTATGGATGCTTAGCTCTTCATCTCACTTAATTGTATTCTGTACGTTTAACCATCCAAAAACTTCTTTTGGTTGTTATCTATAGTGCTTTCTTAAAGTGGATATGAACGTAGCAATGTCAAACCTGTAGGACGGCGATGACGAGGATGATAATTCCGACATTGGTCAGCAGCTGACTGCCGTATATGTTGACCAAGGCGTCTCTACAGCCGGTCGTATAGAGGGTCAGTTCCTCCGCGGAATCGTAGTTGTAGTGTTTCTGCAGAACTCGATGGTGTATACACGGCCGGATTGCCTCCACGTTACAACAGCTAAAGGGAGTGTCATCGTTCAGGTAGTGACCACTGGTCAGTCGACTGTACAGACAAATGTTTAATTAGAATGTTATCCCATTGAGCTTTCAAACGTGAAATATCAACAATGTGATGAAATGGAAAAGGTATTCGCCATAAACGGTCTTCCAGTGCAGCATTTTTATATTGTGACAATCAGAAACGTTTATATAGGCGTATATTCATATCGGTGTATAAATGTGAACGGCATCCAAGCAGGACGTCACGGTCTATTGCCATTAAAACACAAAAAATATAGATGTAAACATTATATATATGGAAGAAAATAATGTAAATGTAGAGAAATGGTCTTGACATTTAACTGAGTAAGTGATAACATGTAGGTACAATATGAAATCTGGAATACGATAAAACACAGGATATTTATTCGGTTGTCCAATATTTTACCTTTTGACACCTGAGGAATCTAATGCCAGGTATTGTTCGTCAATCCAAGGTGTGGAGAACCAGTCTGTGTACGCCGTGTTTCCACAGCACTTGAATTCAATTTGCAACCTATCAATGGTTTCCTTCAGGCGCAGATTAAATCGGTATTTCTTCATGGCGACGGCAATACCGTTGTGGAAGGCTTTGTGGAGGTGGATGATTTGAGCGAAGCAGAAAATGGATGTGAGAATAATCAAGATGCACATAACAGTTGACACGTAAATGTAGATGGCGAACACCGACCTCATCTTTTTCCGCTTCTCCGGCTTGGCGTTGTCCATGCAGATCTTCCCGCCGGCCAGATTTACAACTAAGTAAATGAAGCCAATACTTATAATCATTGGAGGGAGAAAATGGCCGCTGTAATCTCGAATCAGATCAACTTTGTCTTGGATGGCTGCCTGTGGACAAAATAGAAGTAAAACTTGGAAACAATTTCATAACTGATCAACTTATTTACAAATTTACAAGCAAATAAGGCACTGCAAATGTAGACTTTTAAAATAAGAAATACTTTAAACTGTTTGAAAGCATAAACCAGAATAACAGTGTGGTCTTTGGTGGCCTTTAGAAGAGCAAAATGATTCAAGTCCTTATTTATTTAACATTCATTTCCGGTTTTGAGCACCACACCGAAGAATTTTCCACTTTGGGACATGCACATATGCATATTGCATCACATGCTTATTGAGAGTTTTAACCAGCCTTTTCAGCAAATTAATACCAAATTATTGTCGGAAAACATTGTACGAAACATATTCCCATGTGCGACAAGCGTCATATACACCCACACGAATTCGTGTTGAGACAACGAAGGAAGTTGAAAAATCACGTGAACCATGGATCGCCGCAACTGCACATGTAATAAGTGTATAAAAACGCTACACACAGTGCGCTGCACTTGCCCACTGTCTAAAAACCACCAAAGTAATGCCTCGATTGACTCCAGAACAACGCGAGAGGGCCCTGGGTATGGTATCCATGAGAGCCACCCATGACCACATTGCAAGGACCTTCGGCTGCTCTCGGTCACCGAAGAAAATAATGTAAATGTACAGAAATGGTCCTGATATTTAACTGAGTAAGTGATAACATGTAGGTACAAAATGAAATGTGGAATACGATATAACACAAGATATTTATTCGGTGGTCCAAAATTTTACCTTTTGACACCTGAGGAATATTGGACCACCGAATAACTACGCACCCATAATGCTGGCCGCCGTCGTATAAGTGAAATATTCTTGAGTACGGCGTAAAACACCAACCAAATGAATAAATAAATAATTTATTTATTACATTTGAGTTTTACGCCGTACTCAAGGATATTTCATTTACACGACGGCAGCCAGGTTTATGGTAGAAGGAAACGCAGAGCCCGTGGGAAACAGGCGACCAACCACAGATCCATCAGTTGTATAATACTACGTGTATACTATATCGTAATGCTTGCTATAGTGTAATGTGTATAATGTTCAATACACTAATGATTACATTGGTGTGTCCTCCTAATCATGAATAACATAATTAGCTTTCATAGACCGCAGGCCTATAGGCCTATAACTCGGTCAAACAGGGCCTACTATAGTAATCGCAGCCAAGACCATATGTGTATCATTTTGGTTGATCCGACATCAAACGGGTTGCGAAAGAAACATATTGTGGAATGATAAATAAAATGGTTTCATCAGAAATAGCCCTATACACTTACAAAAGGCCTACATTCTTATGTATAACCATGATATAAGCTTATTTAGTCCAAAGAAGGGTACATAGGAAGGACTGAATGCCTATACAACCCGTTACATGTTTGCCTATAGGCTATTGCTTATCAGGACAGGACAGCGCATTTCTTTTCACACTGAGTCTAGTCTGTTACGTGATTGGAGTGGGACTGTCTCTTCTTCCATGTAAGATATAATGATTAATTACAACAGTTTGCCAATGTCAGGCAGGCTATGAAAATATAAGTGAACCTTAGCATCTAGCATGCATGTGCAAGCTATGGCACATGTCTCTTGTCTTACATAACAAAGTAACTTTGCCCACCTCTATGTAGCCTCCTATACCGAACAACATCAACGACGGAATAACACAAATGAAGTTGGCAACAGCAGAAACAAGGCCTAGACGTTTCCTGGATTTCTCTGAAAGGCGAACGGCCGGTACTCCCATCGTCTGCCTAGTTCCATCCTATAACTTGTCTCTAAACCTCGACATTACATCTCGTCGTGATACTGTTTACACAGGCAAGAACGTCGAAAAATCCGCCATGATAACGTAACTCAACGCTGTTCAAATTACAATATCGGAACAATAGTAAAACGTCACAATACCCAGGATGACGTCATCATGATTACATTATAATGATGTAGCCGCCTATGCACCAACATGAAATGTGCGACGATTTCTTGACGTCAGAACGTTCTGCATTCAATGTGACGTCTCCATGGTATATAGCGAGTCGAATTCTGATATTTGAGTATTTTTCTTTTTGTATAGGCTATGTGATGCTCCCATAATTACGCATTTTTGAACAGACCACAATTCTGTGATTAAATCTAATTCACAAAAATATACTATAGTAAACCTATAGGTCACGTGCCATTGATTACCAGACGATTTACACTAGAAACGGTTGCTATATTTAAAATTTGGTTTACTCCCCTTTCAGATGTTGGACTTTATCTATAACCAAGTACAATGCAACTTTATATTCTCGTGTCTGTAACGGGTCTGGGACTACTATGCATCTATATTTACATAATAGTAAGGATGATAAGGAAGGGTATCAGTACATTATTAGCATGTCCGTTCTCCCGTGTGTTTATTCAGCTACATACAGACGGCCATTCCTTTAAGATAGACTCTTTAATAGTAATGTACTAGTAATTCTTATGGGTTTTTTTTCTGATTCTCATCAGAAATTGGCTGAAACCACTTAAATTCGGGTTGTTGCGTAGTCAATAATTACGTGACTCTTATAACTAGCACACATAAATCCATTCATACCTAGACCTGATTTCTTAACACTTAAATTTTCATACTCCATTCAAACAATACAGAGTTGTATGAATTTCAAGTCATTTTTTTACCGCTTCGGTGGCTTTATGATTTCAGCGTCCGGCTCGAAGTCGGGAGACCCGATATCAAACTCGGTTCAGGTCATAGCAAAGACTTTAAAAAATGGTACTTGTTCTTGGCTCGCTTTGCACTGAGAGGTTAGAGCAAGGAAAGAGTTGATCCGGTGTCAGTATAATGTGACTGGATGGGGTGTCATGTCGGGTGTCTTCGACTCGCAAGAAGACACAGTATATGTTCACACACCCAATGACTCCTCGTCGTCATACGACTGGAAAATTGTTAAATACGATGTTAAACCCCAATAACATGTGTTATTTTTATCATATTCCCGATGCATGAGATTTTCAAATACATTGGATTTGCGACTACATGAGCGACATAATTAAAATTCCTACTTTTTCGTCTTTTTATATATATAAACTTAAAAAAAAGAGGTAAAATTAATTACGTCTATATATATATATAATTAAATGGGTAATATTAATTCCGTCTATATATATATATATATATATATATATATATATATATATATATATATATATATATATATATATAAAGACTAAAGAGTATATAAAACGAAAAAGTATATAATTAAATGGTGGAAGTGGTAATATTAATTAAGCCTGTGCATGTAGTCACAAATCCATTTTAAATTGAATAAGATAAATGAAGTATCAGGAAAATCGGGCCCGGGTATGAATGGATCTTTGTGCACTACCTATAACAGTCACATGTAATCTATGACTGATTTCTGGTATAAATCCGGCTCATCCAGGCCAGGCACGGTCAGCTTCCCAGCTCTTCCGATAAACCTGAAAGACCTCATATACGTAAATTATTCACCCACATCATTCAACTCCAATAAATACATTCGTACACAAATAGATTGCCAATGACATTCATTACATTCATTTCTAACGCAACGGTCAGAATTCTTAGAATTACTGAAATGTTGAGGATTCCCCTCTTAGGAGTTTTCTGAGCAGTGACGTCATTAGAGAGTAACGGGAAAATGGCTGCCTGTATACAAGTCGCGCAAAAGACTTCAGTCAATCGACTGATTCCCCCGCTTTATATGTACTGGAAGCGGGCAATGAAGGTAATTACAATGTTAAGGAGCGTCTCATCTCTCTCGTATGTCTTAATACTGAAAGCATAGCTGAACCATTTACGCCGGGGGTTACACAATCGACGACATACAAATGACAACAACAACAATTTTCGACAGCTGACTCGTTCACTGCTTCAGTTTGTTTCAGTTTGTCCGGATTTTAGGACACTGTCCCTACTACTAGATACAACAAACTCTTTATGGGATAGAGCATAAATAATGTTCTTTCAAAATTTTACTGATCATTACTTTATTTGAGTTTACACTGTTTTCAAAACAGTACCACTTTATTGTTGCGAAGACTGAAATGCCATGGAAAATTGTTGAACATTCTTTAATCTGAGATTGCTCTGAAGTTTGATTTGGCAAAATATTGTTGGGCCAAGGATGTCCCAAACCAACGTCAGAGCGTGCTCCATTTAAAAACTAGGAAAAAAACGATCAGCGCTGTACTTGTGATGAATTGACGGACGAAAAGATAAGGAACATAAGAGTTTGCAAATTCCCGGTCTTGCAAATGTATTTGATGGTTTATTTTGTTTTTAATGGAGTGCGCTCTGATGTTGGTTTGGGGCCATCCTTGGCTGAACAAAACTTTGGCCAAACCTAACATTAGAGCAATCTTGGACTAATCATTTACATGTCAGTCATACGTTAGGTATTTCTTAGACGTACCCTAGAAATATCACTTGTAACAGTTCATGTTTTTCTGGGAAGAGCATTTCAGTGTTCTGTCGAGGTTTATGGAATCAAAGTCCACATTTAACTCTGTTTAACAGTGGCAATGTCATGAACAGAACCTGATGACAGAAAAAAAAGGAAAATGAAAAACAACAGACACAAACAGTGACTACATTATTGTGAGCTGAATACATTGTTTTGACTTTCAGCCAGGAAATACTTTACCAGACATTGAACTTTATGATGGATCTCCCTCCAGTCCTGTTAATGTGAGGGAGCTGTACAAGGGAAAGAGAGGGGTGTTGTTTTCGGTGTTAGGAGCCTTTACACCTGGCTGTTCTCAGGTATCATTGTACATCATTGTAACATGTATATATTTTATTCTTCTAGTGATTAAATATTCTTCAGTCCATGCTCAGAGTTATTAACTGACTTAAAATTTACATCCAGGCTTGCATACAAGTTTGTACATACAATAATGCATGTGACAGGTAGAAAACATGACATACATTGTTTTGACTTTTAGTCGGGAAGTACTTTAGGGAACGTAGCCAAAAATCATGAACTTTGTGAATGAGAAAGTTCAAGATTGCAAATGATTGATTCTTGATTGCAACTGCAACTTTCGTACTGTTTCCAGTTAAGTTTATCGATTTTAATTTTGATGACAAGTTTGCGATTAGTCATGATAAGATGAAATCATCTTTCAAACAAGACTTGAGCACTGTCCTGTCACAGAGTGATACAGTGACCTCTCTGAACACCGCACAACTCCGATATCAGTAGGTCTGCATGCATGTATGGAATTATAATCCCAAAGTATGACCACGTCACAGTAACTTTTTGATCCGTACATTGACTTTTCTACCTCCACGATCAGAGTAAACAGAATAAAAATCGTGTACCTTTCTTGACAGAGATCAAGTGATACAGCAATAGCTCTGTGACCCGAAGAAGTCGGAGATGAATAAAACATCCTGTCTGACATGCCGGTTTGTGCACGATCAGTGAAAATTGGCAAACTGTTCCTGGAATAAATTGTGCAGCTGTAACTGTAAATGTGCTAAACTAACTAAAATTACTGAAAATGTTCCCAGAATGAAGACCTACCGGTAGTTTATTGTGAGGGCACGTAAGTAAATGTGAAAGCATATGTTGGTCAGCCATGGTTGATTCCATGAAAAAAGTTGGGTGACCATTCAAAATCAAGTCTGTACTGAGTGATATCCTGAATTACTCAGTGTCAGCTCAGCTGGGAGTCGCACTTCATGAGCAGTTTTCTGAAGTTACATATTCACGTTTCAGAGAATTGCTCTATCACCTTTATTAATCTCCTTTTATCAGGATTTTCTTCCCCTGTTGATGACCTTTCAGTTTCCAGCAGTTAGAAAAGGTGTGGTATCTGTGCAGCACCATTCTGCTTTACTCTGTTTGGCAAGGCCTGTTTGGATGCATACATTCCAGTCCTAAAATTCGTGACCTACAGAATGCCGAGAAGCACACTGCCGATAATTGTCCTACCGCCTATTATAGTGGACCAGGCTTTGTCGCGATTTATGTACAATAAGACAATTACATCTTGTTATTGTAAATACACGTGATCTTTCTGTATGCTTGGCTGTATATTCACAGATCTTACAGTTGACCAGAAATATGGTGGATGATGATGATATGGCAAATTCCCTGTCTGAGGGACTTTATGCTATATTCTTTATGATAAAATAAAATAAATCTGGGTCATGCATTTACCATATAGTGGACTTCCAGTTCCTAAGTGGCCATATGGTTAATATTTATCTTGGTTTTACAACATGTACTTGTATATGTTAGTAGTTTAATGATTACATGTAAATTAACATAACACCAGCAGTGGTGATCAAATTATAAATTATGAGTATTTTGTGAAAAAGTATATTTTCATAAAGAAAACTTTATTTTTTGTGTTAGTTGTAACTGGGATTGCCATGTCGTATACATGAATTCCCTGTAATAGAATGAAAATAACACTGAAAACATTGAATATTCAGGTTCAGAGTTGTAGTTATCTTGGAAAGTATATACTGACATGGAGTAAAATATATACAATATCAGTGACAAGTGCTCATAGAGCGGATTAACACCTGGAAATTAAGTTCTGACACACCTGTGATCTGATTATCAGCAAGTTACAGAAATGATCTCATTCTCATACTAGTAGAGGCACATCTGAAAGATGTTATAAAGAGCAATTAAATTGGACATTACGCGTAATACTTTATATTATATTAATTTTAAACACTGAGCCATATCATTCAAGGCTCAAAGTGACTTCCTGAACTCTGAATGGATTACTCAACTGTTCTCATCCTCTGATTGCCGTTGTAATGTGCAAGTATATGTTACTCTTGCACGACTTCCAGTATACAAAGTGAAATAAGATAATGATGAAACTCAGGGAACATTAGGTAATGAAAGGCAAAGCTATCAGGAAAAATTGTCCAGTTATCTGTGCGTATAATCTCCCTTTGTTGATCACTATCCAGCATTAGGGACAATATATGTTGTATATCTGACATAGACCTCCTGAAAAGTGAAAGATCCATACACTGTTCCGAAACACATGTTTAGGTTTTTATGCAGAGATTACTTTATGTGACTGTCCTTTCAGCAAGAAGATTATTTAAATGTATACTGGCAGATGTGCTCTGGTATGTAGGCCTACATCTAACTTGACTCGGAATTTATAGTATCCTACATGTTTGTCTTTGTTTGGTCTACGGGTACCAACCTGAAATATAAAAGAAAAGCGTGTTGTATAATTGTCACAAACAGCTTTTATTAGTTTTAGTAACCGAAACGATGAATGGAGCACGATCACTGATATGTGTATCTCGCCATTACTGTTTAGATTCGCTTTCGTCATCTCTCTGGGGCGCCATGTGGAACTACTTTCTTCTTTCTTTGCTCCGGACGACAGCAATCTGGCGCTTGCCCTGAGATCTTACGGGCTCAGTCAGACTCCAGATAACACCAATCGCGAACAGATCGTGATGTGATTAGGGCCTCTCGATCTGTTTCAAAATTGATGAGATGCGAAATTCTCAGATTGTGAACGATTGGTTCAGGAACGGCAGTTGGCTATGCTCCCTTACTAGACATTGAGCCATATGATTTTTCTCTGTCCAATCCTGTTAATGTAACTTGCCAAAGATCAGTGGTTTACTTGGGGCATGTCCTCCGACGATAAAACTTGTCGCTGTTATATAGGTGAACAATTTTTTAAGTATGGTGTTGAGCAATAATCATGTACATAAATGAATTGGTGTTTTTTTCTGACTGGTTGTCATTATTTCAAAACAAATGAAATTAAAACATGGTTGCTCTTTATTTTCAGGCCCATATTCCTGATTATCTCTCAAACTATGAACACTTTAAGGTAAGCTCTTGTAAATAGTGTGTACTTGCTTCATTTAACTTGTTGATGGGATATTTAATAACCTGTAGAATTGTAAGTTGTACTCTGTACTGTTAATTTCTCCTCGCCCTGACTTCTGTTTGGTCTTTGTTTCAGGACGAAGGCTATGACTTGATCTCCTGCGTCGCTGTAAATGACCCATTTGTGATGGATGCTTGGGGTAAAATGGTCAACCCAGATGGGAAAGTAAGTCACACTCACAGGCTGCTTTATAACATTCAGACTTCATATTCTTATTGGTTAGCTCAATGAATCTGTACAACATAATCTTTGAATCACCAGCTGTGCACCATAGAATACAGCACATGTTTTTGTGGCCATCCACCAAGAAGCATGACATACTGAACGTTATTTTTCTGGGTGAATTTATTGGGTCGTGGAATGATCTAGGTCAGCTTTGAACTCGATATAATGGGTTTGGGCACCCAAATGATAGACTGAAAGATAAATAAATATATATAAATATATATGATATATAAAAAAAATATATATGTAAAAAGGTTTAATATCATAAATACAAACTTATAAAGCCTGAGGTACCAGCCAGAAACTTAAAATATTATACTATATAATATAATAGCTGTCGCATATGAAAGTTGAAAAAACACCAACCAAAGGGGGTTGGGCCATGTGATACCATTCAGTTTGATTTCAGCGAAGGCGTTGTTCTATCACAGCTTATTAGGTTTTGTTTGAATCTGCGAGGAGAGCAGAACTCTTCCAACAATAATGGTAAAGAAAACCTACAAAAAGAAAGTAACAAATTTGTTCGAAGAAAAGAAAAAAAGCCTGAAACAACATCCCTGATAGAATAGATAAATGTCAGTGTTGTAGTCATGGACATGGTGTTGAAATGAGGAAGCATCTGGTCAGTTTATGTGATGCTACAGGTAGATCCTCGAGACATGACCTCCGGCCGTAAGTGGGAAGGTCTGGCGGATGGTCATGGGTTTCCCCCGGGCTCTGCCCGGTTTCCTCCCACCATAATGCTGGCCGCCGTCGTATAAGTGAAATATTCTTGAGAACGGCGTAAAACACCAGTCAAATAAATAAATAAATAAATGGAGACATGACATTTAGACTGTCCAGCTATCGTATTATTGACACAATACGCCAGCAAACATCCCTTTTGTTTCTTTTTCTTGTGGTAGTAAATTTTTTTGACATTCATATATTTCATTTGGTTGATATTGTGCTTGTACATGTATATATGTTCTACTGTCACTCAGATAAAGATGTTAGCAGACCCAAGAGCAGAGTTCACAAAGGCCATGAATATGGAACTCGACTGCACAAAACTGATGGGAAATGTGAGATCTAAAAGGTGAGTCTTAGGTGCAAAAATTTTCCTGAATCAAAATGGATAATAAACAAAATGAGAGTCAGAAATTTGTGCCATAATGACCCATAATGACCATAATTTTTTCAGAACTGGAACTGTGTTAATAAAAATTACTCAGGGTAAAAAAGATAGACAGCTTTACTTTTTGATGAATACCACAGTCCACCATCAACTTACATGTAATCTTTATATTTTCCTTAAAATTAAAAAATGTATAAATGGCAGTGCTAACTAATTAATACAGGCTTGTGCTGTACTTCACTGAAGTTTTGATCCATAAAAATGCATTTGGAGAAGCACATTAAGGTCTTCAAATGATACTTTGGTGTCAACAGTTAAGTTTTTCTGATCAGACTTCATAAAAAAACTCCTGGTGTGTGGACCTTAGGTGGATGAATCCATCACAATCAGGCAAAATGTGACACTTGAAAAAATGTTAAACAAGCTGAAATGCCGTAGTCAAATGGCTGAGATTTTGGTAAGTGAAGAGCAGTTATTTTCAAGGAAATGCGAACAATTTTGATGATGAAAATGATTAGATGGGCGTATGCATAACTAAGTAAATAAACAAACAATGAATTATTGGTTATTTTTTGACAGGTACTCTCTGGTGATTGAAGACAGTATCATCAAAAGTTGTAACTTGGAGCCAGATCACACAGGACTTGCCTGTCTGCTGTGTATACAGAACATAAAACTTGGAGAGCTACATCACTGAGGGTCCATACACACCAGATCCTGATCTGTAACTGATGGGAGCTGATCCAGAGCTGATCTGTAACTTTCAAAGGCTGATCTAGACCTGATCTGTAATTGATGGTAGCTGATTCAGACCTGATCTATAACTGACACAAACTGAATGTGGCTGTTCCAATGTGAGCTTGTGTTAAAATTGAGAAAAATGAATATGGAGATCAAGTAATGCTGAATCCACAAAGTATGAGAGAAAACAGCAAGGGTTGAAATATTATACAAGAGAAAAGTACAGAGATTTCATTTTAGCTCTTGCTGGTTCATTCTTTGTATTCATCATACGGTATCCATATTCTTATGTCATTGCCACATGTACCGTTACTATGTCAACTAACACCTCACATTTTCCAGGTACATTTCTGCACATGTTTAAATGCTGACAATTAGCTTTCAAAGTTACTAGATGAATCTTCTTTTTGAGTTCTACAGATCTAATGCATCTACAGCTTATGAATAAGCAACCAGTGGACTGTTTTGTGAGTTGTTTGTAACTCTATACATGTATGTAGTCTTGTTTTGCTAATGTTTTACTCATATTTGTCTCTGTATTGAACCTGAGCTGAGGGTAAGTGAGGGATGTGCGTGTGTGAATGGATGTTATTTATGTGAGAAGAATCGGATAATGAAGAATGGCATGAATCAAAACTTAGAGATTTTGTCGTGGTTAATTGAGTACTTATTGGGATTGTTTGGAGAAAAAATAACTCTGTTTAATTTAGTTGATAAGGACGGTTTTTGAATCGTATTGTTTATAAAGATTAAAAGATCGTAAGTGGTCTTTATTGTGATCTGTACTGTTGTTTTGGACAAGTGTGTATTTTCACAGCATGCAGTATTAGATCTGAAAACTGTATGAAGATGGTGTCTTCGATCCTCATGAAAGTCAGAAGTGGACGATAACTGTAAACACCCAACAGCAGATGATCAGGAGTGGGTGTAAAGTTCAGTAAGATAGTTTATTGTAAGACTGGCTGTTCTACCTTGACCTTTGTCAGAATTTTGTCAGTTAACATCAGCAGTTGTTTGAATGCATTTTATCCATATAATGGATTATTATTTTTTATTTTTTTATACTTTTTTTTTAGGTTTACTACAGTGCTCACAGTCATTGTCAGAGTTTATGAGAACTACTGTAATTCTTCAAACCCTTCGTATGTTAGCAAGATGTTTATTCAAGCATATTCTGAAGGCATTATTCTGTGTGGACTCATAAAATTATACTTTTTGTGAAGCTCTGAAATCAAATTAAAAATGTGTATGAATTGCGCTGAAAGTTGCTCTTCTGTATGGAAAAAGGTCGAGGAATCAGGGTAGTCTTTATAGCAACTAGTACACACCTTCAAATGCACCTTTGCTACTGGTTTACTGATTTTATAGGTCAGTAAGTGGGTAGGAGTTTATGATTGGACCAGATTAGCATGTAGAAACCATTGTATATAAAAAGTGCCACGACTTTAGTAAAACTCCGCAGTAGCTTTAGGAACTTGTGTGTATAATGTAACTGTGTAACTCTTATTAATACTTTCTACATAAAGCATTTGTCTGGACATAGGTTATGTTTAACTGTGGAACTGCCACAAACTCTGGTCTCATTTAGGTTCATATCTAAGCACAAGAAGAAGTTAACGAGTTACATTTTGTGCTGTATGTGAAAATAACAGAATCCATTGTTGAGAATTCAATCCACATTCTTTTAATAGCTGTGAAACCTGATAGTTTTGTTAGGAGTGTGCAAATCTACAACTTGTCTCAGTAAATCATCAGGATTGAGCTCATTTTTGAGCCGTTATCAGGAGTATAAATATTGAAGTATTTTTGTTTCGACAGTTAAAGATTAAAGGATATTTTAAATAGCTATTGCACGTGTATACCTTTGATAAGTGTTTGGAAGACCAAGTTCTATATGAATCTTTATACAAATAATTTTGAGGAAGTTTTACTGCGGAACATAAGATTTGCTTTGTCTTCATTCATTTTTAAATAAAATGACAACAAAATCCAGTATAACTCACCTAATACTCCTGGTGGAGGGTTTGATCTTCAGTATTTACTGTGTACATTACCTGTTAGGTTTTGTGTGATGAACGTGTAATAAGTATGTAAGACGGTTTTGCGTCGGTGCCATTTAACCGAATTAAGTGGAAGCAGAATTGATGTAGCATCTGACAGGTAATCCTGTAGCCCTAAGACAACAGACCTGATACTCCATTCTGTAATCATCCCTGGTATTGTGGGGAAATTGTTGATTGTAGTTCAATGCTATCGGTTCAGATGATTAATTCATCAAGATATGAACCATTTACTGTCAGTACTGGTATCGTACATGTAAAGAACAAGTCCTTTTATTTGACACTTACACCCATCAACAAAAGTACCATATGTGCAATTGATCTAAAAGTCAACATTATTTTGGACACAGCTTTCAATGCATTTATTTATAAGATCAATGTTTGGGGAACTGCAGGTTCCTACATATACATGCAAGTAGCAAGATGCAGTGAGGAACCTGTGAAGATCATTCTCCAGTAAAGTTATTTTACCCTCCAAAACTTTGTAAAATGAAATGTGGTACAAATGGTGCAATACCAACAAAATGTCATCGCTTATCAAGTTCAAATCTCCAGTATTTACAGTGTCTACAGGCCTACATGCTATTGTATGATGCCCTCTCAGGTTGGACAGTGACAAAACTACAAAGGCCACTGATCGGAGAGTACCCTAAATGACCATAAATTTTGTCCATAACTAACTTACTCATTTTTCCTGATTCTGAGGGTTCTGTTGATTTTAGAAAGGTGTTTTTAAGGTTTGCTTGGAACATAGAATGATATTCTACTAGAAAGTTGTAAGTTTCACGTCAAAAAACATTATTTTGTGACATTAATTTTACCTCGAAAAATACACTTTTGTGGGTTATTTAGGCTAGTTTAGGTTTTACTTGTGAACTGGCTTTTCAAAAAAAAAGTACAAAGTCTTACATAATTGGATGTTACTAAATCATATCTACCGGTAGTAGGCCTACAGATATGTCAATATTTTCTGCACCTCTTTGGTAGGAATTGCAATTGGTGATATGGGCCTGTATTTTCCCATACTGCTAAGCATTGTGTTTTCTACCCGTATGACCTTAGACAGTTCCTCTCCACACTAATGCATGCAATGCTGCCAGGTGGAGTCATGTTATTAAGTGGTTTACTGTAGCTATCCGGATCATCTAGGTTATCTCTGGTCAAAACCAGATAAACTTTAACACGTTTTTAGGTCAAACAGGATTATTCCAGGTGTTGTGTTGAAGTGGTTGGTCTTGCCAGTGCATTAAAGTCGTATTTTCTGCATAATATATGTATGTACTTTTCTATGCAATAATAAACAATCCTTGTTACCTATTTTAACACCGACTTAGTTGTTTTGTTCTCCGACAATGATATAATAGGGATATGACCTTTTCAGACATGCTTATTTGGGCTGTTTGACACAGGACTGGTTGTGTCATAGAAAGTATTTACATGAAAATGCTTTGGTTTTAATTTCAGCCTTTTGTGAGTCATAACTTGCTAGGATAAGCATTGTTTAGAAAACGTGAAAGTTTTTTGATGATATACCATGTTTTCGGTTTGGTCCTTCAGCGTGACCTCCCTTTAATGTACTCTTCTGTCAACCGCGTTCCCAGTAGCTCTTCCCTTTTCCGTTTTTTTTTTTGTCGCGTGTTCTAGTATGTACAGCGTGTATATTCTCACCATGTTCGGGCGCATGGGAGTAGGGTTGTACTGACCACATGTGGGTCACGCTTCTCTCCGTCTCGCATCGAGTACTGCTGTTGCCTCAGGGCGATTAAAATTAGTCCAATAACAGGCTTAGTACAGACACGTGAAGATGGCTCAACTTCTCAGTGGCAAGGAGGTGTCAGCGTAAGTTTTTTTTTGTGTCAGTCTGGAGTAAGTAGATCAGCTAAATCGTATCAATCATAACATTACAACATACTGTTGCAAAATGGGTGCCGCTTTTTTTTTTCCCTGGCGTGCAACAAGCTTCTACATTATGCGGCGTCACGTAATATGGTTTGATTTTAATCAATGGCAGCCAGAGGAGTTGACAAGAATTTTAATTTGCCTTCTGAGTGTTCCTTTGATGTCCTGCAATGTTGCCATTTCCTGACACTTAATATTAAAATAAGTCGGTTAGCGCGCTAGCGTAGCGTAGTGACCCAGAAGCCTCACCAATGCGGTCGCTGTGAGTTCAAGACCAGCTGATACTGGCTTCCTCTCCAGCCGTACGTGGGAAGGTCTGGCAGCAACCTGCGGATGGTTGTGGGTTTCCCCTGGGCTGTGCCCGGTTTCCACCCACAATAATGCTGGCCGCCGTCGTATAAGTGAAATATTCTTGAGTATGGCGTAAAACACCAATCAAATAAATAAATAAATTAATACGGAAATATATTGAGACTTCAAAACGACATTACTAAATATTAGCCATGGTTAAACATGATGCTTAGTAGCCCCGAAAGACTCCCAACTCCTTTTCGTATACTGCCCTAGCATCGTTGGATGCTTACAGTGTTGACTTCATAGCCAACGAAGGTTCAGGCTGATTGTCTTTGTTATGGAACAAGTGTTGTGCAAACAAGACACCAACCTAAAGACCTACTTTCTGCACCCACTATGCTGCAACCATACTCCCCTACTTCCTTTTTAGAACAGATTTATCGGCCTGAACCTTCGTTGAGTGCGAAATTAAGATTGTAAGCGCCAAGACTTAGAATGAGAGTCTTTTGGGGCAAGATGCTTAGATATGTTTACATTACAACTCGATGGTTAGGTGCCATATGCAGTTTATCAAAACTGTGTAAGTAATATTTCGGTAACTTTGTTCAAAGATGTTCTCTGGCTTGTAACACCAACAGGCGATCAATGTGATTTACAAGAAAAGTTATGAAATAATGATTTACAAAGCTGTATAAAAGCAGCCTTTGAATGACATACCTGTGCAAAATTATGTTGGCGTTTTATCTATGGCAGTACTTGTGTTCAGATAAAATTATTTCAACAATATCTTCATTTTTGCTATATTTGACACTCAAATTCTCCCAATAACTTAATTCAGAAGACAAATGTCATCCTGTTTGGTTTTCTATAATCTGTATACTACTGGTATAGCATGTGAAAATTGGCATACTGGCCCAACTGTCCACATTGCAGTGAAGTGATGTCACATCGTATAGGAAGATCATTCTATTGTGGTAACATCATATCTGGTATTGATGACCCATGACCATATCTGTGCTTAAAAGATGCTAAATCATCATATTCTGAGTTGATGTAGTACATCCCGTAGTAACTGACCAGTCAAGGCATGCCACTTTTTCTCAAATGCAGACATTTGGCATACATTTTCCATAAGTGACATTGTCAATGTTTAGCACTGTAGTTCAGCCCCAAACATTCCGTGGCCAATAAGCTTTGGTGCATACTTGATCCAGCCTGTGAGAAAGAAGCCATTAAAATCTTGACATAGGTTGACTGTCAAAATCTGGACCTTTCTATGCCAGCAGCTGGGAGGGGTGCCTGGCAACGCCAAGGGGACGTCACTCGTCAAACTTTTATCACTAAAACTCATACCTGCCCAAAGCTTAGACAGTTTCCAGCATTTTGATATCAAGCATGCACCTGTACACCAGAAACGGCATGCTGGCAGCAAAAAAGGACTTTACACCCTAAAATACACAGAATTACATTCATCCCACCCGAAAAACGGAAGTTGTAATGGGGGCCTGTGTCCAGAAATGACCATATCTGTGTTTGAAAGCAGATAAATCATCATAGATAGTCTAAATGACAGTAGAATGCATTGTTTTCTTCTGCAACGTTGCAGGGTATGTCCACTTCATTTTTTTTTTCGAGCACATATAGACTGATAATTGTGCCGTAATAAAGGAAAGAACAATGAGTTAACAGCTTTGGACTGTGACTGTCTTGATACAGACAGAAACAGTTTCCTGTTGTTGTAGATTGTACATTTGTCATTTGACTATGCCCTAGGGCAAACATGCCCGATATTATGCGTGCCATATCTAGGTGGCCATACAGTAGCTATGCAGGTGCCTGAAAGAAGATCATGAAAACTTTAAGAAAACTTGAGACCTATTGTCACATGAAATCAAACCTAAAGTGTGTTGTTTGTCTTTATCCTTTTGTATGTGAAGATGACAGTGCCATGTGCAGTGTGTAAATTAGGCCAGACAAGAACTAAGCCACTTTGTTCAGGTGCCTGTGCAGTGATTTAGGTTTTGATGACCTACATCTGCTCATTCTCTCATTACCAGGGGGTCAGCGTTATCTGAGGGAGCAGTAACTTGAGTGTGCATTACTTGAGTGAAGTTGCATCAGTTGAATGAGCATTATCTGAGTCACTATTGCTTGAGTATGAACTGCTTCGGTGGCCAAGTGGTTAGAGCGTCCTCTTGTACCAGCAGTGGTACTTGTTGCCTCTCTTGGCACTCAACACTGAGTATAATGTGACCTGGTGGGGTGTCATTTCTAGTGTGTTCAGAATGATACTTCATTGGTAGCAGCATGGACTCTCCCTGCCACAAGAAGAAACATTATATGTCCATACACCAAATGAATCTTAGTTGTCATGTGACTGAAAAATTGTTAAGTTCAATTTAAAATCCAAGTCTGCATAAATGCATACATTACATGAGTGGGCATTACCTGGAAGACTATTATTTCATTGAGCATTAACTGAGCGGTCATTTCCTAAATAAGCATTACCTGACTGAGAATTACCCGAGTAAGCATTGCCTGAAAAATCATTATCTGGATGACCATTGCCCAAATAATCATTGCCTGAAGGAGCATTACCTGAGTGGGCATTGTATGAGTCAGCATATGAGCACCAGAATGAGCATTATCTGAGTGAGCATTACCTGCTTTGGCATTGCCTGAATGAGCATTACCTGAGTGGGCATTGTATGAGTCAGCATAGGAGCACCAGAATGAGCATCATCTGAGTGAGCATTACCTGCTTTGGCATTGCCTGAATGAGCATTACCTGAGTGGGTATTACCTGAGTGAGTATTACCTGAGTGAGAATTACCCGAGTGAGTACTTAGTGGGTATTACCTGAGTTGTCATTACATGTACCTGTTTGAGGCAGGTTGTTCAGGGTTTAGCCATTGTGACAGTTGTTTAGGGTTCAGCCATTGGGACAGTTGATTAGGGTTCAGCCATTGGGACGGTTGATTAGGGTTCAGCCATTGGGACAGTTGTTTAGGGTTTAGTCATTGGGACAGTTGTTTAGGGTTTAGTCATTGTGACAGTTCATTAGGGTTCAGCCATTGTGACAGTTCATTAGGGTTCAGCCATTAAGACAGTTCATTAGGGTTCAGCCATTGGGACAGTTGTTTAGGGTTTAGCCATTGTGACAGTTGATTAGGGTTTAGCCATTGGGACAGTTGATTAGGGTTCAGCCATTGGGACAGTTGATTAGGGTTCAGCCATTGGGACAGTTGTTTAGGGTTTAGCCATTGTGACAGTTGTTTAGGGTTCAGCCATTGTGACAGTTGATTAGGGTTCAGCCATTGTGACAGTTGATTAGGGTTTAGTCATTGTGACAGTTGTTTAGGGTTTAGTCATTGTGACAGTTCATTAGGGTTCAGCCATTGTGACAGTTCATTAGGGTTCAGCCATTGAGACAGTTCATTAGGGTTCAGCCATTGGGACAGTTGTTTAGGGTTTAGCCATTGTGACAGTTGATTAGGGTTCAGCCATTGGGACAGTTGATTAGGGTTCAGCCATTGGGACAGTTGATTAGGGTTCAGCCATTGGGACAGTTGTTTAGGGTTCAGCCATTGTGACAGTTGTTTAGGGTTCAGCCATTGTGACAGTTGATTAGGGTTCAGCCATTGTGACAGTTGATTAGGGTTTAGTCATTGGGACAGTTGTTTAGGGTTTAGTCATTGTGACAGTTCATTAGGGTTCAGCCATTGTGACAGTTCATTAGGGTTCAGCCATTGAGACAGTTCATTAGGGTTCAGCCATTGGGACAGTTGTTTAGGGTTCAGCCATTGAGACAGTTCATTAGGGTTCAGCCATTGTGACAGTTGATTAGGGTTCAGCCATTGGGACAGTTGTTTAGGGTTTAGTCATTGGGACAGTTGTTCAGGGTTTAGTCATTTAGTCAATTATGTCGGGCAAGTCACACTGTCACAGCAAACTCTCGGTGCTCAGTATGAAAGAGAATATTTAGATTAGTGAAAGCCGTAATGGCGCTGGTCACTTGCATGAGGAAGAGTTGGCTTTCGTATGACGCGAAATTGTTTGATTAGGCCTTCATTAAAAACGATGGGCATAACCCAATTGACTCTCCAAAATCGCTCTACTGTAATGTTTTTATTAGGATTTTGATGTGTTTTTTTTTTCAGTTTTATCTTTCAATGCTAATTGCTTTAAAATCCCTACCTTTTTGATTAAACAGAAGGATAAAAAATTTGATTTATAGGTACAGTCTTGTACCATGTTTAATTTGTCATGTAATGTCTGTGTAGTTGAAGGGAAAAAAGACACTAAAACCTTGTTTACATAGTTTTCTATAAATAAATATATATGTGACAGCTCATGGCTTGTTTAGTGTTTATACACACCTGTATAAACAATAAATTTGTCTCACCTGTCTATAAAAAAATGAATAAATGAATGTTTTCATGAATAATGATGGTTTAAGGTTGTGTGCAGACTAAGGTCATTACAGAGACGACAGCATTATGTACATGTAGTTGTTGTACATGTGTACTGCTACTTTGATTAACAAAGTTCGTTTTCACTTCTGCTTTCTGGTTCTAACAAGCTCTAACTGGAGTAAGTGTACTGTCAGCGTGGTGTTAGACCCAAGTCATTCATTTATTAAGTTTCCCTTTGGTTTATTTCTGATTTTTACATACACTAAAGTAGAACTCTTTAAAACCTTGTCTCATGGCGTGAGCATCAATCAAGCAACGAAGTAAACAACAGTTGGTCAGAAGATTGTCATTCTTGATTATAAGTATAATATAAAACACTTGTAAATAATCTTTGCACAGTCTTGCACTACAGACTTTTCCGAGGAATGGATTCACAGCTGTTCATTATGTGGTTTAGAGATACAAAACGCTGGCAACTTGCACAAAAGGGTACAAAAATTAAAAAAAAATACAGAACAACTTTACATTGTGTTCAACTGTCTTCACTGTTATCTGGGGAGGTGGGAGGGGGTGGTGGGGAGGTGTTTGGAGCAGTAAACTGCCCACCATGCTTGTATGCCTCTTAGTTGGTCTTACTTGAGAGCGTTGAAGATCTCTGCGGAGTCCTTTGACTGCTGTAGTTTCTTCAGCCAACCAATCAGTTAATGATTTTTGTATCTGGTGGACAGGTTTAGAATATTTATTGGTGTTCAGAAGTGTCAGTTTGTCCATGTTGCTTATATCAAATATGCACATGAAGAGCTACATGTAGTTCTGACCCATTCATATGCCTTACGGAATGCATCTGTAAAGTTATTTAAAGTAAGGTTTGTCTGTGATATTTACACTAAAGAAATACTGTTCAACATTAACCTTTTCATCCTCTAAAGCACTTTTTTCAGTGGAATTTATGCGTGCAATTATTATGAAAATGATACGTGCAAGCTTCATAAAGCTGTGCAGATTATTTTCCTACATCCGATAGTTCTCTCAAAATGTTTCAAAATATTGATCACAGTGATGGTTAAAAGGTTGAAGAATTAGGGTTAGAAAAATTATCAAAAATTAATGAAAGAAATGAAACACCCTTGAAGAAAATGTGTAACCATTCTTGTTGTTATTTGCAGAGAGATTCGATGTAAACTGAAGGAGGAGGTAACTGCTCTACAACAGACGTTCCCAGGGTTTGAACCAGGCTTAGCCATTGTACAGGTATAGATCTACGGCATGTTTTATCACGATAGTTAAAATCAACTTACCCTAACTTTGCTTTAATGTTCATTTTCCTTGGAGAAAATTCAGTGAAAACACTGTCATTCTGTCACACCTGATGCAACAACTATATTTTTTTTCTCAGAGACTTTATCTATTGATACTGATTTGCAAGTAATTTGTCCATAAATGTTTTGAAGAAAACAGCAAAAATGTTCTTTATCCAGAAACCAGAACAAGTTTTGCCTGCCAGTTTTTGTATCTGTGATAGTTTTATACTTGTTGGCTGTTGGAATTGTCGGAGCGTAGGTGGGTAACAGAGAAGACTCCAATGTGTACATCCGCATGAAACTAAAGGCAGCTGCGGAAGTGGGGATTAACGCTCAGCATATCCGTCTGCCAGAGACGTCTACGCAACAAGAGGTGAGTTCAGGAGACAGAAGCTTTCATCAGGGGCAACAGGATACTGCCATCAGTTTTTATAACATTACAATAACATGTGGCAAAGTTTTTCAGGTATCATATACTGAATTTGTACCTCAAAATTCTATGCAAAGCTTTCCATAGAAAAATTTTTGTTTTGCATAACTTTAGCATATCTAAGAAAAGTAATTTCAGTAAAATTTGTACATTTAGAGCCAAATTTCATTAGAGATGAAGTTTGAAAAGACTTTCTGGAGGAAAGTTCAATAAAATTGCTGCGTACATAATGGGTAAGTAGTGTTAAGCATTTTACAGGTGAGTCACTTGTGCTGTTTGTCTTTTTACCATGCATTCATTTCAGGTTGTTCGGTCTGTGGAAAATCTGAACAGGGACCCCAAAATCCATGGCATCATTGTGCAGGTCAGTATGATGTGTATACAAGAATCTTCAAACTTCAAGTCAAAAGTAAAGGATATGCACATTAGCCTGCTGCCCATTGTATTTATTTATTTGATTGGTATTTTACGCCATACTCAAGAATATTTCACATGTACAACAGCGGCCAGCATTATGGTGGGAGGAAATTGTGCAGAGCCTGGGGACCATTATATGTATGTCATATGCTGTACAAGATGTTCAATTATTTTTAGCTCGTCTGTACATTGTAGGCATAACTTATGTCATACTCTGAGTGTCTTCTGCATTGGCATTGAATAACAGGGAAAGGGGTCAAAGGGTTTAGCGTGAATGACCCAGGAGCCCCTCACCAATGCGGTCACTGAGTTCAAGTCCGGGTTAAGCCGGCTTTCTCTCCAGCCGTAAGTGAAAAGGCCTTCCAGCAACCTGCAGATGTTCGTGGGTTTCCCTGGGCTCTGCCCGGTTTCCTCCCACCACAGTGCTGATTGTTTTCATATAATTAGAATGTTTGTTAAACATGGCATAAAACACCAATCAAATAAATAAATAAAGTAACAAGGAAAGCAATGTTAAAATAAATTTTAAGTGTGATATCTAAAAGTATTGTGTATTGTATATTGGAATCAGTGTTAAGGAGAATGTTAAGGGTGGCATCTCAAAAGTACTGCGCGTAGTGAGCTGAAGTTTTACATATATATTAAGCACAATGGAGCGAAGGAGATGCCCCATTATTGATACGCTGTGTGCATATTAATTACAATAAATTACCCAATTCATGACTTCAGTACTTTATGTTTTGAGCTGAAGTTTTACATTCATATGCCTCCTACAAGAAAGTGCTTTGGTACACATGCAGCTCTGTTTTTTGCCTTAATACCAATGACTTCTTACACCAATGTTCAAACTTACACAACGGTAGACTAGACTTAACTATTCATGTTTTCACTCAGTCTGATGTCTGATGTAGAACGGAATGGGCTGGTGTTAAGTTTTTAGTTGTAACAGGCAGCTCTGTAAGTTGCTATTTCTGTTTAAATTGGCAGCCATCAATTTGATGTCAACTTTTTCCAGGATTTCGTAACTCTGTGGCACATGTCTGTGTTTTAGCTGCCCCTGGATTCTGTGCATACTATAGATGCCCACCTGGTCACAAACACAATAGCTCCTACCAAAGATGTGGACGGGTAAGTTGATTTTGTTAGACTGTCTTTTTTTGTGGTAAGAAAACATTTTGTATGAAGACTTCTTATCCCAGTATGTGGTTACATGTATGAGGCTAGGATTAGGCTAGCTTTAATCAACTTTAATTCACATTTCACGGTGTTTTCTAAAGTTTGAAATGTGCAGACCTGGCATTGAGGACCATGGGTGTGGTGGGATGGGGCAGGGTGTGAAGAAAGCCTGAAATGTTGGAACATACCAAAAATAAGCAGAAATTTGACTATTAATAATTTTGTCTGTTTATAAATTGTTGTTAGCATGAAATACAAATTAGGTGACTTAAACAAAAAATGGTAATTAGATTATATTTTGCAGTTTGTCATTGTATATTGTTTTATTGGTTATACCAGAATCTAAAGGGATTCCTTCAGATTCACTTTGAAGGAATCAACTAGAGTCTTGTCAAAATCTTACAAGTTCAAAGCAGATTCTCCATGTGAAAATGTTGTTACTAACCTTTATTCACATCATTTAACTCTCATCCACCTGTCCAAAGAAGGTGGCTAATATGAATCAGAATTTTCAGAACATTCACTTTCATTTTGAAAATTATTTGTATGATTTTCTCTACAAGAATATGCTTGCATTCCCGTACTCCTGTGAAAAGCAACAAAAAAAACCAACCTATTAACTTCACTGTGCCATATAGGTAACTCCTGAGAAGGCTTCCATGTTAAAACAAAATAATAAAACTTTTGGCAGAGAAAGTACTTTTCGACTTTCAGCCACATTTTCCTGATGCAAGCGTGTGCACTACTTGTCTCCTTTGTTATGTGCACAACACGGGCTAGCTGGCAGCATTCGTCAGTTATGTATTGTGATATTCAATTTGAACTGAATTTAAACTTTCATTTGTCAGCAACTTTCTATGAGCTGATCATTGTTGACATTCCCTTGTGTCAATGGTTATGTCATTTCCCCTGTTAAATGAAACCATTTTATCTGACAGGGATGGTGAGGGCTTTATAAGCCAGTTTGATATTACACACATTACAAGTAGCTAACTGTAAAAGTAATTATTAATCATCGAAAGAAACTAAACCATGGGATTCTCATTGTCTATGACATATATGTTTTGTAGTGACTTCCTGATCCACCCTGATCTGTGCTGATCAGTGCTGATCACTGTTCATGCTGTGCCCCCCCTCCCCCTGTAGCCATTGTACTATCCGAGAATTCTCCTGGACACTTCATACACAAATTAATAGGCTTTGAGGAAGTTGCAGCAAATAAAAGGGAAAAATCTGCTAGGAACTACTTTATTACTTTATTAGCCACATGTTCACGTAACCAATTTGCGCAAACGATTGATCTGTTTTCGTGTTGTGATGAAACTGAAGGATCAGTTACTCAAGACTTGAAAGCTGTAATCAATTTTTTAGTTACGTCATGGCCTTAACTAGCTTTGAGATCAGTTAGCCATGTTCCCAGCTTAGCTTCCACATTAATCCCTGTGAACTGTTACATTCACTAAACGGTGAACTCAGTACTGTTGTCTGCGCTGTCTTCAAGCGCCATAAAATGAGGTGTCCTATGATCTTAAAGTAATTCTGAATTCATATCACCTCATTATTTGGGACTCATAAAGGCCATGTTATCGCAAATAACACAAATGTAACCGACGCACCCACTCAGACAGCATCAGAACTTCGCAAGTCGCCATTTTCAAATCATGTGACTCAGTTGCTAGGATGGACTCGGCTGCTCTTCCGAAAATTAAGACCATCTTTTTTCACAATATAATTGATTATAGATTATATCTGTGCATTATTAACACATCAATTAAAGTTAAGACTCCCAAACAGTTTGTTAGTTGTACTTTAGATGGTGTACATCTCATTGGTTTCAGTCAGATCATTCCATGAGTTTTATCTTTTTCGTGGATGATGCTGAGTGTGACTGCCTCAAATTAACAATTGTGGTTAGTGAAGTTTGGCTTGCTGCCGATGTAACAGATACGTTTGTGTTTATTGTGACGTTATGGTCTTTAATATTTGCAAATAACTAGATAATATGAAGTTAGAATTACTGAAGGATTACAGGTTACATAAGAGTACAGATCTGTATTTCTGAAAGCTAAGCTGGGAAGAGTGAAACAGATCTCAGACCTAGGCCTGAACTAGAGTTATCAGCAGCACACATGTATCTCTACAGCTACTGTTTTACATGTGTTTACAGGTTACACAGTGTGAATGCTGGTAAACTGTCCCGGGGGGATCTGGATAGCTGTATCCCGCCCTGTACCCCATTTGGGTGTCTCGAGCTTATTAAGAGATCAGGTAATCACATAGTGGTCTGTACACAACCACTACACCATTGGACAGGAAGTAATTCATCGTGTTTGTGAAAGTCCAGCATAGTCAGGACACACTTTTTTATCATAGGGTTGTAGATTTAAATCTTGTATCTGGAGTCAATGGAAAATTGCCAACAAAGTGAGATTTATGTAATATATTGATTTACCTTAATTCCTCAACCTATTTGCATATGAAAGGTGCATCTTATGGACATTTTAATTTTGGAAACAAAACTATATTGGTTGGATTGGTCAGTTTCAGAGCTTCACAAAGAGTGTAATTTTATCAGTCAACACAGAATTATGCCTTCAGAATATGCTTGAATAAACATCTTGCGAACATGCAAAAAGGTTGACTAATTACAGTACTTAACACAGTTCAACTGAATCCTGTCAGTGGAAACATGTTCAAGATCTGTGTGTACACACAGTTTGACCAGAGACATCACGCTAAATATTACTGGTAAGTATTTGCAGATTTGCAGTACACAGTACACTGACCTGAAGAGCGGCATTTCCACTTTTCTATTAAGTACCAGATTTCTGATAAGTTAGATTTAGAAATTAATTTAGTGTGAAAGCTTATTTACTCTTTTGTCTGGCATTATTGGATTAAATTGATTGTTACTTTCTGTGTACAGGAATTGAGATCAAGGGCAAGAAAGCTGTTGTTGTTGGTCGCAGCAAGATCGTGGGTGCCCCCATGTCTGACCTCCTGCTGTGGAATCATGCCACGGTTACAGTGTGTCATTCTAGAACGGCCGACCTGAAGGCAGAGGTAAGAAACACAGGTGATGAGCTTCACAGAATTAGAGGTACATATATTGGGGAAAATTCTGTACATTTGTTGTGAGGCTTCAGTGACAACTTTCACTCCTGTATATACTGTAGATGTAACAACTGAGGTGTCGGTTCAATCCCAACCTTAGGTCTCTTGAAGGCGGCTTATCTTCTAGTAATACTGTGTTATATAAGGTAGGGTGTACATCACACTGGACAGTGGGGAAAGTTTGTCAGGAACATGCCGTAGTATAAGGTAATAATTGTAGTTTGTCATTAACATGCCGTAGTATAAGGTAATAATTGTAGTTTGTCATTAACATGCCGTAGTATAAGGTAATAATTTTAGTTTGTCATTAACATGCTGTAGTATAAGGTAATAATTCTAGAGTTTGACATTAAGCAACAATGAAATAAATTCTGTTATGAATTATGAAGGTATGTTAGATGAAAGGACATCATCAAGTTTGAATAAAGTTGAGGTGTTCATTGAGTTCATAGTACATGTTTGTTGAAGTACAGTAGATGTAATTGCAACCATGTGTTATTAGGTAGACAACCTTTTTCTTTGTTTGGATAGGTTCAGGCTGCTGACATTCTTGTGGTAGCCATCGGCAAACCCAAACTAGTGAAGGGAGATTGGATCAAGGCAGGGGCTGTGGTCATAGACTGTGGTATAAACTCTATCCCAGGTCAGCTGACTTCCCAAACAACCAACCAGATCTGTAAATGAATTCATGTATATGGACTGTTTTGTGATATTTGCATGCCATGTTCTTTGTTTTACTATGATCATTAGTGCTACATCAGAAAAGTCTTGATATTCCAGGACATTCAGTGCTAAGTTAGACAAGTCTTGATTTACTAGGATATTCAGTGTTAGGTTAGACAAGTCTTGATTTACTAGGATATTCAGTGCTAGGTTAGACAAATCTTGATTTACTAGGATATTCAGTGCTAGGTTAGACAAATCTTGATTTACTAGGATATTCAGTGCTAGGTTAGACAAGTCTTGATTTACTAGGATATTCAGTGCTAGGTTAGACAAGTCTTGATTTACTAGGATATTCAGTGCTAGGTTAGACAAATCTTGATTTACTAGGATATTCAGTCTTAGGTTAGACAAGTCTTGATTTACTAGGATATTCAGTGCTAGGTTAGACAAGTCTTGATTTACTAGGATATTCAGTGCTAGGTTAGACAAATCTTGATTTACTAGGATATTCAGTGCTAGGTTAGACAAGTCTTGATTTACTAGGATATTCAGTGCTAGGTTAGACAAGTCTTGATTTACTAGGACATTCAGTGCTAGGTTAGACAAGTCTTGATTTACTAGGATATTCAGTCTTAGGTTAGACAAATCTTGATTTACTAGGATATTCAGTGCTAGGTTAGACAAGTCTTGATTTACTAGGATATTCAGTGCTAGGTTAGACAAGTCTTGATTTACTAGGATATTCAGTGCTAGGTTAGACAAGTCTTGATTTACTAGGATATTCAGTGCTAGGTTAGACAAGTCTTGATTTACTAGGATACTCAGTGCTAGGTTATCAAATTCTAGGTTAGACAAGTCTTGATTTACTAGGATATCAAATTCTAGGTTAGACAAGTATTCAATTGGACATGTTTTGATTTATTGTATTATTCAGTGGGGCAAGGTGGTTAACATGCCAGGGCAGCACAATAAGTCAGGAGCCTCTCACCACTTCGGCTGCTGTGATTTCAAGTCTACCTCATGCTGGCTTCCTCATAGGCTGTATGTCGGAAGGTCTGCCAGCGGTTTCCCCGAACCCAGTTTCCTCCCACCATAATGCTGGCCAAGTGAATGATTTTTTAGTACGCTGTAAGACACCAATCAAATAAATCCCATTATTCAGTACCAGTGTTGGTCAATCTTGCTTTTATTGTGATGTTCTAGCTCAACAACATGTTTTTGGTATTGTCTAAAACTAAGACCCATTCAGAAAATAAAAGTGTGATGTGTGAGGACTGGCCAGTTCAGACCATATCACTGATGATTTCCTTCATGCATTGGATAGGATAAAAAAACATGTTATTATACATCTATCAAACATGAAACAAATGAATGGCTGACAATGAATGAACTCCATTGTGCTTTGTCTCCCTCCCTGTGAAGACAGCAGTACCAAGTCCGGGAAACGGTTAGTTGGAGACGTGGACTTTGAAGAGGCCAAGTCTGTGGCATCGTGGATTACACCGGTCCCTGGGGGTGTGGGGCCGATGACTGTGGCTATGTTGATGAAGAACACTGTAGATAATGCCCGTACAAGTGCCGAGGCTGGAGAGGTAAGCAGGAAAACCTCATGTACTTCATGTACAACCATCTAATGTATGGTCTGCTGTGGCAACTTCAAAATCTTAGATACATGCAACTTCATAATAGGTGAACTTTTCTGTGCGTCCGGGACTCTCGGCTCTGACCAGACTGACTTTTAAGACAAGAGCACTACAAGATGACACATTTGTCCGAAAATCTATATTGCACCAGCAGGAAGTGAGCAATAGTGTTTTGACTTCATGCAGCAAAGGTTCCCCAATTGCGAGTTGTGAAATGTTGAAATAAATAGCTTTATTTTCTTCTTTTTTTTTTCTTTTTGTTTTTTTTTTTTGCAATTTTCAAAAAATCGCCTATGAATGAACAACTTTCAGAGCAGTTTATGCGAACTGATAATTTGATTTTGGAGACAAATTTACATAGGTTGGATGGGCCATTTTCAGGGCTTCACATAAAGTATAACTTTATCAATCTATACAGAATAATGCTTTCAGAATATGCTTGAATAACACCTTGCCAACATGTGAAAGGTTGAAGAATTACAATAATCACATACAGTTTTTCAGCATTCATCTCCTGTGTATAAACAGAGAAACCCTGCGCAGACTTTATGTAACATTCTTACTGTCCTGGTTTCAGCTCTCTGGTAATTGGCGTATTGGATATCTACCTCTGACCTTGAAAACCCCAGTGCCCAGGTACAGTGTGTTGTGTGACATTCAATCTTATTCAACACAAATCATCTAGTACTTCAAAGTTTACTGTCATATATGTATGGAAGTGATCTTCAAGGATGGTGAAGACTGTCTACAACTGCAAAAAAAAAAAAATCATGAGAGTGCAAATGAAAGGCATACATTTAAATTAAGGTGCTTAGTTTTACATTATAGAGCATTGTTAGATAGATATTTAGCAACCCAACTAGAAATCCTTCCAGTTTGCATATGTTGAAAATGGCCAAAAATACATTCAATTTGCCATTTTTTTTTCTGTTTTCAAGCGACCTTGAAATTGCCAAATCCCAGACACCCAAGGACATAAGCATTCTTGCCCAGGAGATCAATCTTTTGCCAGAGGAGGTAGATTTGTATGGAAAGAAGAAGGCCAAGGTTTCTCTGAGAGTCCTGGACAGGCTCCGAGTACAGAAAGATGGCAGATATGTTGTTGTGGCAGGGTAACTATTCTTTATTAGCCTCATTATAAATCTTATCCGTCACTTTTATGCTTGTTCACATGGTGTAAAAATTATATAAATGTTATAAACTCATTCTCTCTGTTTATTTCCAGAATTGCCTCCTACCAGAGGGATGCATTATGAAGTCTCTGTCCTCTTTTCCTTATTACATCGATTTTCCACTTCATTTGAATCTGTCATTTGTACACGTGCTGTTAAGTTATGTGTATTGTCGTATTAGTTAGAGCAAAATATTAACAATGGATTTAAGTGGGTAAGGAATGGAGATCAAAAAAAGTAACATGTTCTTTTTCTGATTGCATTGAAGTCTCTGAATGTTGTAACATGGTATTACTAGATTAAATTTCAATTAATGAAATGAATGACAAAATTTTCTCTCTGGCTTGTGATAAATACTGCTTGTATTTTACCTTTTTTGATTTGTCTGTGCAAGATTGTGTGAATATCCACTTTCTGTTTACACTTAACCTTTACTTGACCTTTACCACCAGCATCACACCGACCCCTCTAGGAGAAGGGAAGAGTACCACAACTATAGGACTAGCTCAGGCTCTGGGGGCAGAGCTCAAGAAGAATGTGGTGGCCTGTGTGCGTCAGCCTTCCCAGGGACCTACATTTGGCATCAAAGGTTAATCTATTACCATGACTCATCTGTGACAGGTTTGACTTGCTTGGTAAAGAACCCACTGTCTGTGATATCTAAGGGGATCTGGCAGTAGATGATCATTGTGGCTTAGTGTCTTGGGGGAAGTGGGGTGCATTTCATGGAGATCTGCAAGCTATTTTTTCTTTTGAAAAACTGTTCTGCTGCAGCACGAGGTGGACCAATCAAATAAACAAACACATATTTGTTTCAAATTAACTTTTGGCCTGATGATGGAAAAGTTCTGTTCTTGTTCAATGCTTCTTGTTTGTAGTATTTAGCTAGATGGTTATACCAATTAAATATTTGGAACATTTCACAGATTATCTTGTAAACTGTAGGGATTTCAAGTGTAAACTGTGCTTAAAACATAACTGTTTTCATTGTGCATGTATGTATGGTGGCTGACTTATTCCCCTTTTAATGGTTATCTCCCCAATTCCACCAGGTGGCGCAGCAGGTGGAGGCTACTCCCAGGTGATCCCTATGGAGGAGTTTCAACCTTCACTTGACAGGTGACATTCACGCTATCACGGCGGCCAATAATCTATGTCAGCTGCCATTGATGCCCGAATGTTCCACGAGAGCACGCAGACAGATGAGGCTCTCTACAAGAGACTCGTCCCCACCATCAAGGGCAAGAGGTCGTTCTCTGCCATACAGCTGCGGCGGCTCAAGGTAGCCATGTTCAGTAGAATTGTCTACTGTTTATCCAGTAACAGATATTAAACCTGCTTAATATGCAGCTAATTATTTTACAGACCTGGTATTGTACCTTTATTTGACAATAAGCTCTTAAAGGTATTTCTTTAGTTTAAGTTGAACCATGGGCAGTTGCATGATAGGAACAAATAGGTATTAGTTCAGACAGAGAAAGGCAAAGTTTAAACTTTTGATCCTGGAACAAGATAACAAATCCTTTGTATAATATGTTCAAATTTGACTGACCAGCATAACTAGTAATTTGGCATGTACACAGAAAGGGAACACTTTTAGATATGTTCTAACCTGGGCTAGGGTGTTAAAACTTCTGTTAGTATGATGTGCTATTAAGAGTGCATACTCAACTTCAGACTCGTATACCGCGCCTCAGGCTTGACAGAATCTTGACTCCAGCTTGAGTTTGTTATTGTGCTTCAAATCAGGTGTGATAAAGGTCTGGATATGGTTCAGACCTTCATTCATGGTTCAGAGCCTCACTCGTGGTTCAGACTTTCATTCATGGTTCAGAGCCTCACTCGTGGTTCAGAGCCTCTCTCGTGGTTCAGAGCCTCACTCGTGGTTCAGAGCCTTACTCATGGTTCAGAGCCTCACTCGTGGTTCAGAGCCTCACTCGTGGTTCAGAGCCTTACTCATGGTTTAGAGCCTTACTCATGGTTCAGAGCCTCACTCGTGGTTCAGAGCCTCACTCGTGGTTCAGAGCCTTACTCATGGTTCAGAGCCTTACTCATGGTTCAGAGCCTCGTGGTTCAGAGCCTTACTCATGGTTCAGAGCCTCACTCATGGTTTAGAGCTTCACTCATGGTTCAGAGCCTCACTCGTGGTTCAGAGCCTCACTCGTGGTTCAGAGCCTTACTCATGGTTTAGAGCCTCACTCGTGGTTCAGAGCCTCACTTATGGTTCAGAGCCTCACTCGTGGTTCAGAGCCTCACTCGTGGTTCAGAGAGCCTCACTCATGGTTTAGAGCTTCACTCATGGTTCAGAGCCTCACTTGTGGTTCAGAGCCTTACTCATGGTTTAGAGCCTCACTCGTGGTTCAGAGCCTCACTCATGGTTCAGAGCCTCACTCATGGTTCAGAGCCTCACTCATGGTTCAGAGCCTCACTCGTGGTTCAGAGCCTCACTCATGGTTCAGAGCCTCACTCGTGGTTCAGAGCCTCACTCGTGGTTCAGGGCCTCACTCATGGTTCAGAGCCTCACTCATGGTTCAGAGCCTTGTGGTTCAGAGCCTTACTCATGGTTTAGAGCTTCACTCATGGTTCAGAGTCTCACTTGTGGTTCAGAGCCTCACTCGTGGTTCAGAGCCTCACTCATGGTTCAGAGCCTTTCTCATGGTTCAGAGCCTCACTCGTGGTTCAGAGCCTCATTCATGGTTCAGAGCCTTACTCATGGTTTCAGAGCCTTACTCGTGGTTTCGGGGCCTCCGTGGCTCAGTTGGTTAGCACGCTAGCGCAGCGTAATGACCCAGGAGTCTCTCACCAATGTGAGTCCAGCTCATGCTGGCTTCCTCTCCGGCCGTACGTGGGAAGGTCTGTCAGCAACCTGCAGATGGTCGTGGGTTACCCCCCGGGATGTGCCCCGGTTTCCACCCACCATTTTGCTGGCCGCTGTGGTATATGTGAAATATTCTTGAGTATGACATAAAACACCAATCAAATAAATAAATATATTAAATCCCATGGTTTCAGAGCCGTACAGATAACACCTGAGCATGGCCTCAAGAAGCTTTGAAGGGGACCACTGTGGCCTAGTGGTTAGCGTGCTGGAGTAGTACAGTAACCTAGTAACCTCTCATCAGTGTGGTGTCTGTGAGTTCAAGTTCAATTCATGCAGGCTTTTGGGAAAGTCTTCCAGCAACCTGTGGATGGTCAGGTTTGCCCCCACCATAAAACTGACAGCCGTTATATAAGTGAAATATTCTTGCGTGCGGCATAGAACATCAATCAAATAAATAAGTATATCAAGACTTTTGAGCTGTGCAAGACATTATTTATATAAACCCAGGGGCATAGTTCTAGATATGTGGATGTGTGCAGAACATAATAGTTAATTACTGAATGGAACAATGACCTTTCTGTCCTCAGAAATTAGGCATTACAAAGACGGACCCTAATGAACTGACTCCAGAGGAGATAACATCATTTGTCAGGCTGAACATTGATAAGGACACAATCACCTGGCAGAGAGGTAGGTGATGTACTGGAGAAATACCTGTGGAATTAGGTGTACAGGTGTACTCATTTGTCAGACTGGACATTGATAAGGACACAATCACCTGGCAGAGAGTTAGGTGCTGCACTGGAGAAGTATCTGTGGAATTAGGTGCACAGGTGTACTCATTTGTCAAACTGGACATTGATAAAGACACATTCACCTGGCAGAAAGGTATGTGCTGTACTGGAGAAATACCTGTAGAATTAGGTGTACAGGTGTGCTCAATTGTCAGACTGAACATTGATAAGGACACCATCACCTTAGTAGGGAAGTAGTGACTGAGAAGCTTCTCCAGAGTTAGGACTGAAAAACTTCTAATTATCCTCTGAATCTTATCACAAAGACTGGGTGACATTCCTTAATGGATTCTTGGTTTGATAAACTATTTGACACTATGTTATAACGATAAGGAAGTTTTATAAAAGCAAAAAGTGTGTGGCCTCGATCTCTGCGTACTGATTTAGTTGAAAGTTAAAATCTCATCTCATTGCTTAGTTTATGGCATATGCAGATGAAATTTTGACAGATTTGTCCTAATATAACATTTACAAGATGGTCAAATTTTAATTTCAAGGTACAAGAATAAGAAATCATGAAAATCGTGAAGTTGGAAATGGCTAGGTGGATTCTCGCCTCAGGTCAATGATATGGAATATTCATATTTCCTTACTCATATTTCAGTGTTAGATACCATGACAGATTTCTAAGGAAGATCACCATAGGACAATCTCCCACAGAGAAAGACAAGACCAGGCAGGTAAGTCAGGAGAAATCTTCTACACACACCTTCTATCTTAACATTTAGGGAGGGGTCAGGCTACTCTTATCATTGTCACAATTTGTCAAGCTGAATTGCATTTCAGTGAATTTTAAGGGACTATAATTGAAAATAATGATTTTTATCAAATATAAATAAGCAACTTAACTGCGTGTGTAAATTGGTTTGGCGCAGTTAAAGATGCCATGTAGAAAAAAACTGAAATGCTGACTAGCATTCGTTAAAGCTGAAAGACCTATTAAATTTCTCCTCTTTTATCGCATTCAAGACATTGAAGTTTTTGTTTTTTCCCCAACAGACACAATTTGATATAACTGTGGCTAGTGAAATCATGGCTGTGCTGGCCTTGACGACCAGTTTGGCTGACATGAGAGAGAGGCTGGGGAAAATGGTGGTGGCCACTGATAAGAATGTGACCCTGTCACTACAGATGATCTTGTGAGTCTTGTTTCAAAATTGGGCATGAAATTTGCAAATAGTCCCATCCATTCTAGAAAATGTGCTGTGAAAATCCGTTCTGTGAAAAAGTTAAATACAACTTGTACATGTGTGGCCGTGGTTAATTGTTTTGTATGGAGACTATACATTGTTAATACATGTGTTGCAAAATGATAGAAAGGTTAATTTGGGAGGTTTAATAAAAGGTGTTAATTAACTGGTAGGCAGTCTGAATAAAGCCAGATCAAGAAGATGGTCCAAAAAAGGGCATATTAAGTTTTCATGCAACTCAGAGAAAATTGTAAGTTGTTGCAACACTTTTTATGAGAAATTGCACATTTTTCCTTGGGATTGAAATGTATTTCTCTGTGTATCATTGTGTTGTAGGGAGTAAGTGGTGCCTTGACAGTCCTGATGAAGGATGCAATCAGACCTAACCTCATGCAGACTTTAGAGGTGAGCCCGCTTAGAATCTGCCTAGAATTGTGGGCAAAAATTGTTTAAAGGTACAAAAGTTTTTGTTGATGTGTGCAATCTGCATGTATGTAAATGATTTTGCTATAGAGTTAAATATGCGATATTTTGTGTTGCTGAGTTGCATGATGTGTAAACGACTATTTGCCAAGTTGCACAGTTTAATCATTATTCCAACCAGACTAATCTGATTTTTGCCTTCCAAGCACTTCATGTATTTATTCTGTAATGGCCCTATGTTTTTTTTTCTCTGCGCTATAGGGCACCCCTGTTTTTGTACATGCAGGCCCTTTTGCTAACATCGCTCATGGCAACTCTTCCATCCTTGCTGACCGAATTGCATTGAAACTGGTGGGAGAAAATGGCTTTGTAGGTAGGTGTGTTTATTATCTGTTATGAACTACACCACTGTTGACACAGGTGTGGGCAGGTGTGTGACACTCTTAAGCCGAGCTAACTTTCGACATAATGTTTTTTCTTGACTAACCAATTGACATCGATGGTTGTCTGAACACATTCTGTATGTGCAGATTTTGGATTCAGAGCACGAGTTGTTACATTATAAAGCCGCTCAAGCTGCCTGATCACTGTAGCATGTCCTGGTCTTTCTCTACAGTGACAGAGGCTGGCTTTGGGGCAGACATTGGAATGGAGAAGTTTTTTAACATCAAGTGTCGCTACTCGGGTCTGGTGCCTAATGCGGTTGTTCTGGTTGCCACGGTGAGAGCCCTCAAGATGCACGGGGGAGGACCCACGGTAACGGCGGGTGTGGCGTTACCCAAGGAGTACACAGAAGAGGTTAGTATGTCAACATAAAGCTGCACAATTTGGTTCTGGAGTTTCTCATGTATCCAAACTGAGGTTTGTGGTAGAAGCAAAAAGAACGGTCTTCATGTATGAGTTAATACAATAAATCGCGTGAATAACCTAAAAAACAGTGTGTTCTTGTGCTGATATACTGAGGAATTGTGGTGTTCTTTAATTGTCTCCCCTTAGTGTGACCTGCTTGTTCATTTATGAATTTTTTTTGGAGATATATGCTTCAGTACAGGTTTCTTGTGTTTAATAGACATTCAGCATTGCCTGTGTTTTGCTGCATAAATGAACAAACCATCAGTTACAAATTGTGAATTATTTGTATTATTTGTGGAATCAAAATTAGAAGAGAATGAATGTATTTTGATGAAATTGTCCCCCCTAAGTGTGACTAGCATATATAGTTATCTACCCTTGGATATATACCTATACAGCCTCAGGGTTTGTGTATTTATCTATCTTTTCTCTGCTTGAATTTTCAGAATATTGAACTTGTGAACAAAGGTTTTGCTAACCTGAGAAAGCAGATTGAAAATGCTAAGAAATTTGGCGTTCCTGTAGTTGTAGCAATTAATGCTTTCAGGTAAGGACTTCCGATAACATGAGCAGACATTGCTCTTTTCTGCTGAAGTAAAACAGGGATTTGATTTTGGGATGACTAAATTAAATTACCACAGTGTACAAAGTATGTTAAGTTGGACTAAATCTTGTTTTCTTGCTCATTTGGCCTATGAATGGTATTTTACATTTACTTTTGCCGACTTTAATGCAGTATGCACAGATATTGTTTCCTTTGTATCCTGTCGTGAGGTATTTAATTCTGTATGTTTTTTAATTGTGTTGTGTATTATCGCAGCACCGACACTACAGCTGAGCTAGAAGCTGTCCAGAAGAATTGTAAGGAAGCCGGTGCCTTTGATGCTGTCATTTGTCGTCACTGGGCTCAGGGAGGGGCTGGGGCAGTGGAATTAGGAAAAGCTGTTGAGAAAGCCTCTAAACAAGCCAGTCATTTCAAATTCCTGTATGACCTCAAGGTGGGTATTGTTTAGTTTTAATTGTCTGTAATTATGTAAGATATGTTGTCATCATTTATCAGCGTTATCTAGAGAATGATACACATATACTAACCAGCTATTGAGAGTTGCAGAAATGATAAATTAGACAGGACTTTGTCCTGTTCAGAAACTTGTCATTTATTAATTGTTTAAATTGTGGTAGTTCACTGCTTGACACTTGGTTGGGTGTCAGAATACTATGACTGTTTAGTTGTGCCAGGTCTGGTGTCTTCAGCATGGCATTCCAGTGAGGCAGCACTTTTTTTTTTATGATTAAATAGAAGAAAGGATGCAGACTTAAACGATTCTGTACTTGCAAGTCATTGCCTTGACTTTGATTATGTCTTGTTTCTGCCAGCTACCGATTGAGGGAAAGATAGAGATCATAGCTAAGGAGATTTATGGTGCTGATGGGGTGGAGCTAAAGCCAGAGGCCCAGGAACAGATTGATCGCTACAGGAAGCAGGTTAGCTGATGTCGGTGAAGCAATTGTGCAGGGAATAATCTATTACTGAAGGAATCTGCATTTCTTTGTTGTCTCTATATTTGTCCTTCAGTTTTCTCCACAACCTATCATCAGATTGACTTCATGCTTTGACTTCATCAACGGGTATTGATATTATGTGTTGTCTGGTACTCGTGTGTTGTCTGGTACTCGTATTCTGAGCACACGCATTGTGATCACAGGCCCTCTACCAGCGAGGTGATTTGTTTGAATCCAATTGCTGCTGGATCCATTGTAGCTAGCAATATATTGGTCAAGCAAATGGAAAAAAAAAAAAATAAAAATTTGAACAACTTTAACATTGTTACCAATTGCTAGTTTTCAGTTTTCTTCTGTTTTCTAGGGTTTTAATGACCTTCCAATCTGCATGGCTAAAACCCACCTGTCCCTTTCTCATCAGCCGGAGCTAAAGGGTGCGCCCACAGGGTTTACCCTGCCCATCCGGGACGTCCGTGCAAGCGTGGGTGCCGGATTCATATACCCTCTTGTGGGCACGGTAAGATAACAAGCATTCTTATGCAGACTACACTGACAGCATGTTGATGAACTCAACATTTCTAAGGAGTTACATTTGCAGCTTGTTCATGCCAAATGAATCCGTTCCAACCAATAAGGCATACATATACCAAGTAACCTGAGGGAAAACATTGAAAAGTTAGATATTCGGGCTGTCATGGACACATGCAGCAATAGTTTGCAAACACATGTATGTACTGTCATTGTGTGATGTTTGATCTATTTTGTTATTTGATAATTTTGCATATGAGCAAAATAATGGTACATCAATTTATATCTATTGTACATGCATTATTTTATGAATACATTGTGTATGTGACTCTTTTGTACACGTAGAAATCTTTATAATATATGCTTATGAAAATATATTTCAGATGTATGTACAAAAGATTTCCACATGTGTGCAATAGAAATTGTCTAATGAACTTACATTTGACACACATCTATGTGCAAGAGAAGGTACTCAGCATTTCAGTGACTTCTCCCTGCAGTGAAAAATTAGGCAAGGTACAAGTCTGTTCACTTCCTGTATGTACATCATGGACATCTTCAGCAAAAGTGGCCTCGGACCCCCATTAATTTTCCATAAGCGACAATGTTAACGTCTAGCGCTGTAGCTCAGTCCCAAACATTCCGTGGCCAATAAGCTTTGGTGCATACCTGGCCCAGCCTGTGAGAAAGAAACCATAAAAATCTTGACATAGGTTGACCGTCAAAATCTGGACCTTTCCATGCCGGCAGCTGGGAGGCGTGCCTAGCAATGCCAATGGGACGTCACTCGCAGCCTCATCACTACCTCACACCTTGTGTTCTCTCCCCCAGAATTTCAAACTTTCATCAATAAAGCTCATACCTCCTCAAAGTTTAGACAGTTTCCAGCATTTTAATACCAAGCATGCACCTTTGCACCAGAAATGGACGCCTGGAAGCAAAAAAAGACTTTATACTCTAAAATTCACAGAACTACAATCGTCCCTACCGAAAAACGGAAGTTGTAATGGGGGTCTGTGTCCTGTTTAAATGCCATTGTGCACTTCCTGCAGTGAAAAGTTAGGCAAGGTACAAATCTTTTCACTTCCGCTATGTACATCATGGCCATCTTCAGCAAAAGGAATTGGGATTGTGTTTTGTGCATTCTATAATTATAGAATACATAGTGCAGTGGCTTCTGTATCAGTGCATTCTCCAAGAAAATAAAATTTTGGTAATTAGAAGAAGAGTTGTTACATATTATATCATTTTCCTTTTATTGTTTTAGCAAGTAGTAAATGATATTTATTGTTTTCATCCGCAGATGAGCACGATGCCTGGACTTCCCACGAGGCCTTGCTTCTTTGACATCGACATCGACCCAGAGACGGAGGAGATTGTTGGACTGTCGTAATGAGAAGACCAAATCTATCGTAAATCTATGAAACACCATATGTCCTGCAGTGCTCTTTCATATGCATATTTCTTTGAATTCCATAATGTTTTTGTTGTAGGGAAACAGAATAATTGTTGTGTTTTTTTTGTTTGAATGTATCTCTATAACACAAAGAGATGGTTTTAAAGTATTTTTTTTTTTGCATAATGGCAGTGTAAGAACTGTTTTCAGTGTTAAAATTCAACACTTGTCACTGTATGAAGTGCAAAAGATAATTTGCAATAAAAAGGAATCTACTGCTTAGCACAGAACAAAAAAATTATTACCTGACATAAGTGTTAAAATTTGAGTGTTGTTTTGCCATGTACAATAGACTTATTTGGAATGACATTTAAAGGCTCATTAATCTTGTTAATTTACATAAACATACAAATATATGTGTTCATGCTATTGAACTTCCTCTGTCAAATTAAGCTTATCCCCTTTATGAATGACCTCATGTCATTCTCTTACAACAGTATTTGTTTTGGGAAAGGGTGTGTGTGGCGGGGGGAGCTGATGGTGCTGTTTGTCATTGTGGGGACATTTTAAGTATTGATACATTTCTTGTTTTTACTTCACAGCCTTTAAGGCTGTAAGGTATTGCCGTAGTCATCTGTGTCTGTCTGTACCATGCCACAAAACTAATGGATGGACAATCCTCAACTTAAACTTGATCTAAATGTGACATTTTTATGTGTCTGGTTACAGTTATTCCTGTCCTCCCTTTGAATTATCTCTGAAATGAAGCATGGTAAAAAAAGCCTCTCCAAGTAGTTCAAGTACTCGGGGTAGGAGGTTGGCAGGAATAGAAGAAAATCTGTCTGCAAAAATGCAATGATTTATGTAGTTATGCAAATTTCCAAATATTTGGGGGTCCGGTCTTAGGGGTTAGCACTTTGCATATTGTATTTTATCATGTTTTTTTTTTTAAAAACCCTTTTTCTTTTATATGCCATACATTTTAATATGTATTTGGTTGATCATGAACCATGTCTGAAATATGAAGTACTGGAACTGTACGCGATTGCTAAATACTATGTGAGGAGTTTGTCAGTTCCATAGTTACCAGTGATCAACATCATCCATGAACAGCTTCCTATTGTAATGCAATTAACTATAATGTACAGGGTTCGGTTGTTCAAAAGTGTATTAAAAGTTAAGGTAGGCCAGTCCTGGCCTAATACAAAACTAATGGCATTTTCGTCCAGACAATTGTTAATACAGGTAACACACTTTTGAATGACTGGGCCCAGGTTTATAGTGGTACCTTCAATGTACAAGTATAACAACAGCCAAGGTAGTTCATAAATATCAGCCTAATACAAAACTAATGGCATTTTAGTCCAGACTATAGTTAATACAGGTAACACACTTTTGAATGACTGGGCCCAGGTTTATAGTGGTACCTTCAATGTACAAGTATAACAACAGCCAAGGTAGTTCATAAATATCAGCCTAATACAAAACTAATGGCATTTTAGTCCAGACTATAGTTAATACCAGTAATGCACTTTGAATGACTGGGCCCAGGTTTATAGTGGTACCTTCAGTGTACAAGTATACCCAACAGCCAAGGTACTTCATAAATATCAGCCTAATACAAAACTAATGGCATTTTAGTCCAGACTATAGTTAACACAGGTAACACACTTTTGAATGACTGGGCCCAGGTTTATAGTGGTACCTTCAGTGTACAAGTATACCCAACAGCCAAGGTACTTCATAAATAGCATCTAAGGATATGTACATGTATTACCTTGGTATAGTAAACGGTAAATGTCCCTGAAAAATAAATGTCAGTACAGAAGTGTTTTTTCTGTCAGTCTATCCAGAAATGATTTCAAATAAATTTCAAACTGAGTTCAGAATGCTGTTATGATTTGACATGTAATGGGCTTGGGGTTTAATGTCGCACATAACAATTTTTCATGTGACGAGAAGGAGTCATTAGGTGTCTGTACATATTCTTTGTCGCCCTCTGGCAAAGCCAGCCCATGCTGCCAAAGTGCTGCCGTCACTAAAGTAACATGCCGAAGACACCAGACCTGACACCCCACCCACTCACACCTGGTCAATGAGTCATGGTTCCTTGCTCTAAAGTCTCAGTGCTGAGTGCCAAGCGAGACATTAACAAGTACCATTTTTTGACAGGTCAAAATTTCAATTTTTACTACCCAACGCTAAGCGTTGTTGTCTAGTCTAAAAATTTGACTGGATTGGCTCTGTGGATTTGGTCATGCATCAGTCAATATGTAAAACAAATGCATTATAAACCAGTATGATAGGTAAGGCACTAAGGGATTTGAGAAACCAATGAAAAGGTGACACACCATACGAATGTTGGTAAGCATGTGCCAGAGGCCTGCCTCAAATCTTGTCAGATCAAAGAACTGAAAAGACTTAGATCCTTCACTTGGTGATTAGCAGTAAAGCATGCCAGGGAGTGGGCGATTGCCGTGTGTTTCAGGGTTTTGCATTTCAATCCCTAGGACACACAAGGTGCAGGTTCAAACCTGGCCTTGGACATGTATTAAGAAAGGCACCTCTCACTGACGGTAGGGCCTTGGTGACATTAAGTAATGAACAAGTCCCATGTGGTAATTTTGGCAGCCTTTGATTCGTTGAGGAGTGTTTGTTTTCTACCAATATAGTGTGCATATCTAAATGTCACACGTAGGAAAGTAAGTCAGCATTTTACCAGTTTCTCCCAGTGAAATATTCTTGAGTACGGGGTAAAACATGAATAATTATCAGTTTCTTCCACCCATAATACTGACCACCAATGAAAGTTTTTTAAGTACAGAATTAAACAACAATCAACTAAAGTTTCAATAACCTGGTCACACAAGACTTGGGTTCAATTCCAGTCTTGGACTGACAATTTTCCGGATTTCATTGCTGTACTTACAGGCCACTTCCCTCCCAGCAATATCACTCGTCACACATGGGTAAGTTTGCCAGGAACTCACCAAAGGTTGGTGGTTTACTTCAAGCATTCAGGATTCCACCACCCATAAAACTCACAACTACTGCATGTTAACAATTCTTGAATACGGTTTTAAACAACAATCAAATAAATAGAATGAAAATAGGTCTGTACCTCTGATGTGTTGGACATGAGGCTTCAGTCTTGCAGAACTGTGAACTTAGGACCGTTCTCTCACAAGTAGACATCTTACTGTATTTTTCATCTCCTTTGCACAAACCAGCTGATTAATGCTATCAGTATCAAATCGGACATTAACAGGTATTAATTAACTGAGAGAATTTTAAAAATGTAATAATGTATATTTTGTACACGTAAGATGATAACATGAAAAATACATAAAATGCCAACAAGTTTGAGCAGAATTTTGTACACCCATGTATAGCTATAAAAAGTGTTACAAATGTATCAAATTTCTTTTTCAAAATGTTGTACAATATTTTTCTGTTTTCCGTCAGGCATGCTTCAAAGCTTCTTTCACACTCAAAGGTGCCAGCTTTTCCTTGTTAGCGTTGACAAATGTCTTCACTGCAGCAGGGTTGTACCGAAAAAAATTCCTTAGGGCCCAGCCGATGGCTTTCTGTATGAAGAACTCTTTTTCGTGGCAACACAGTAAACAATACCTGAAAACCAAAACAGGCCATAAACTTTGATGTATGAACAAAAGAATGCGCTTAATTTGACGACACTGAGAATCACACGTAGCCAGTCTTCCTATATCATAACCATACTAGTATTACAAAACGCACATTTTGCTTGATTTTATTTTTCCCAATTAATAAACAAATATAAATACCTAAAACTGCTTGCAAACACTTGAGTTTACTAAGAATGGGCCTGCTCACTGACCGGAAGAGCCTGTCCTTGTCTGTGTTTTCATTATAGCTAAGCTGATGTAAGATAGCTGACCGTCTGGTCCACATATTCTCATCTGTGATCCACTCATCCATGACGGGGACAAGGGCTTTAGGGTGAGCTGCAACAAGTCCTCCGACAACTACAAGAAAAACAACGTGTTCTGCTTTCAGAGAGTTTCCTTCAGCTTGAATTGTAAATTTATAGTTGAACAAGATGCTGATTTCATAACTCAAAGGAGGCAATATCGATCATTTTTCATTCAAAAGTACAGATGTTCAGCCATATAAAGACCATACTTAAGAATACTTCACTATGCAGTCCTGTTTCAAAGCTAGAATCCAACTAAATGCCTTTTCTGGCATTATTAACAAATGAGAAGAAGATGGCACTGTTCATATGTTCTATGATGCATGACATTCGCTTGACATACGTTTTGAGGCCAGCATATCCACGGTATCCCACCAACTCTGGGTGACAATCAAACTGTGGACACAGTCCAGCGACTCCTTACTCGTCTTCACATCTGGACCTATCAGGGTTTTAAGGTGCTTAGCTCCATAGTCTATTCCAAACATCTGAAATTCCCTCTCGCTCTCCTGCCACAGGAGATGCAAAAGGTGCCGGACTTCATACACATTTAGTTGTGGGCTCTCTGCCAAGACCTACAACTCAGTCACATGATGCTGAAGCAATCTACTGTACAGTTAAAAATGATAACAATGCAATGATCTACTAGGAGATCAGTATGTTTGGAAATTAACCTAATGTTCATTATTTTGGGGGGGGACACTTGACTAAAAGTGACCCTTCTATTTTTCTATCTGAATAAAACAAAGAAAAATTAATCTGCAGATTGTCTATATCATCCAATACTAATACATGTAATAGAAAACTGTGCAGAAGTAATTGTGAACAGTGTTCAATCATCGTTGACAGTGTTCAATCAACAAAACCACTGTTCATTCATTGTTTAGTTGGGCATGAGAGTGGGTGTGTTAATTTGGCTCTTGGTTCGCACAAAAAAACTCCCAACAAAAGTGCAAAAATAACAAGAAATAAGCACATACACAAGTATAAATATTCATTACATTCTAACCACCAGCTAGACAATGTATACCTCCTTATCCAGAGCTCTTCTTTCTGGTGCTTTTAATCCAAAATAAGCAAACTGGCCCCTCATATACTGCTTGATCTGGACAGCATTCTTCGCATTTCTGTTATCACCATAGCGTTTTCTAAGGTTTTCAAGAATCTGCTTTTCAGGGGTGTTTTTCTTGTCACGCACAGCTTTAGTAGTCACCACTTCAGCTACAGCCTTCACAGGTTTTCTGGTTCTAGGCACTTTTGGCATTGTAGACACCTAAGTGGGCAAAAACGAAAATCACACCTGAACATAAAGCAAATCTTAATACTTACAAGCACTACTTCAGTCTCAAGATCTAAAATAAGGGTTATCTTTATATGAGGATGCAGATAATATGTATATCTTTCTTCAGTTGTACCCAATTTGCTGTGTATCAGTGGCTCTTTAGCAAGCCTCGGATTACGTTATCACAGCCCATATATGCAAATCCACCTTGATGCTACCAAAGTACAAATACATGAATCAACCCTGATGCTACGGCAGTCCAAATACGCATATCAACCTTGATGCTACCACTGTCCAACTGCGCAAACCATGATGCTGCTACAGTACAAATACACATATCAACCTCGATGCTATGACATTCCAACTGAGCAAACCATGATGCTACTACAGTACAAATATGCATATCAACCTTGATGCTACCACTGTCCAACTGCGCAAACCATGATGATACTACAGTACAAATACGCATATCAACCTTGATGCTACCACTGTCCAACTGTGCAAACCATGATGCCACTACAGTACAAATACGCATATCAACCTCGACGCTACCACAGTCCAACTGTGCAAACCATGATGCTACTACAGTACAAATACGCATATCAACCTCGATGCTACGACAGTCCCACTGTGCAAACCATGATGCTACTACAGTCCAAATACGCATACCAACTTCGATGCTACGACAGTCCAGCTGTGCAAACCATGATGCTACTACAGTACAAATACGCATATCAACCTTGATGCTACGACAGTCCAACTGTGCAAACCATGATGCTACTACAGTACAAATACGCAAATCAACCTCGATGCTACCACTGTCCCACTGCGCAAACCATGATGCTACTACAGTACAAATATGCATATCAACCTTGATGCTACCACTGTCCAACTGCGCAAACCATTATGCTACTACAGTACAAATACGCATATCAACCTCGATGCTATGACAGTCCAACTGTGCAAACCATGATGCTATTACAGTCCAAATATGCATATCAACCTCGATGCTACGACAGTCCAACTGTGCAAACCATGATGCTACTACAGTACAAATACGCGTATCAACCTCGATGCTACGACAGTCCAACTGAGCAAACCATGATGCTACTACAGTCCTAATACGCATATCAACCTCGCTGCTACGACAGTCCAACTGAGCAAACCATGATGCTGCTACAGTACAAATACGCATATCAACCTCGATGCTACGACAGTCCCACTGTGCAAACCATGATGCTACTACAGTACAAATACGCATATCAACCTCGATGCTACCACTGTCAAACTGCACAAACCATGATGCCACTACAGTACAAATACGCATATCAACCTCGATGCTACCACTGTCAAACTGCACAAACCATGATGCCACTACAGTACAAATACGCATATCAACCTCGATGCTACGACAGTCCAACTGTGCAAACCATGATGCTACTACAGTACAAATACGCATATCAACCTTGATGCTACGACAGTCCCACTGCGCAAACCATGATGCTACTACAGTACAAATATGCATATCAACCTTGATGCTACGACAGTCCCACTGCACAAACCATGATGCTACTACAGTACAAATACGCATATCAACCTCGATGCTATGACAGTCCAACTGTGCAAACCATGATGCTACTACAGTACAAATACGCATATCAACCTTGATGCTACCACTGTCCAACTGTGCAAACCATGATGCTACTACAGTACAAATATGCATATCAACCTTGATGCTACCACTGTCCAACTGTGCCAACCATGATGCTATTACAGTACAAATACGCATAGCAACCTCGATGCTACCACTGTCCAACTGTGTAAACCATGATGCTACTACAGTACAAATACGCATATCAACCTTGATGCTACCACTGTCCAACTGTGCAAACCATGATGATACTACAGTACAAATATGCATATCAACCTTGATGTTACCACTGTCCAACTGCACAAACCATGATGCCACTACAGTACAAATACGCATATCAACCTCGATGCTACGACAGTCCAACTGCGCAAACCATGATGCTACTACAGTACAAATATGCATATCAACCTTGATGCTACCACTGTCCAACTGCGCAAACCATGATGCTACTACAGTACAAATACGCATATCAACCTTGATGCCACCACTGTCCAACTGCACAAACCATGATGCCACTACAGTACAAATACGCATATCAACCCTGATGCTACGACAGTCCAACTGAGCAAACCATGATGCTACTACAGTACAAATACGCATGCCAACCTCGATGCTACCACTGTCTCACTGCGCAAACCATGATGCTACTACAGTACAAATACGCATATCAATCTTGATGCTACCACTGTCCAACTGCGCAAACCATGATGCTACTACAGTACAAATACGCATATCAACCTCGATGGTACGACAGTCCAACTGTGCAAACCATGATGCTATTACAGTACAAATATGCATATCAACCTCGATGCTACGACAGTCCAACTGAGCAAACCATGATGCTACTGCAGTACAAATACGCATACCAACCTCGATGCTACGACAGTCCAACTGCGCAAACCATGATGCTGCTACAGTACAAATACGCATATCAACCTCGATGCTACGACAGTCCAACTGTGCAAACCATGATGCTACTACAGTACAAATATGCAGATCAACCCTGACACTATGCTATGAGAACAGTCCATACACCTGGATCACTCTCAGTGTATGCTATATACATCCACAGACCCTAAATCCCCACCCTACCACTGTTCAAACAGCCAGCATACTATATTTACCATACTACATGTATTTACAGCTATGGATACCTATCACCAAGATTTCGTCCATGCAGATGGACAGTGTCATGTTATAATTTAAGCTGAAGGAACACTGTAAGCACAACAAGCTGAGTCAAGATTTCAGGACTCCTGCTAGTTCATTCAGATATAGAAGAGACAGGGAAGGGGCTCTTACAAGCTATAGCGCAGCTAAAAGGGGGGACTTACAGTCCTTGCCAGACTGAGTATTCATCTTGTATAGCCAGGTCAGTCAGCCCAACGGTGCAGCTAGCATCTACTGTCAAATCACGCCTTAGTTTGTGAGAGTCCCCACCATGTCTCATCCAAACCAGCATGATTTCGCGAGATTCCTCAAATGATGACTTGCCTTACAATGTACTATAATACAGAGCCTGGATTAAAGGAATACAAAATCAATTCTGATTGGCTGGTGTGAGAGATTGGCAATCCAGGTTATGCATGACCTAAACTGAATTTTAGGTATGGCAGATTTACTGAAGCCTGACCAAGGCTTTGAGTTTTAACCCAGGAAATCCTCTCTACACTGTCAGCCAATCAGTGTCGATTCACAACGTATCCCTTTAAGGATTCTACATCACTAATAAGGGACAGCAGGCAAGTAGCATCCTAAAGACTTTCAAAGTAAACGTCTGGAGTGAGGGTGATTGCAGATGTAATCATTTTGAGCTGCTCGAATCACATTAAAGTGCGCCTCAACAACTCACAGATTCTGAGACTTTATGAATGTAAACGCTGCATCTCCGTCTGCATCTCCATTCTACACGGTACATTTGTCTACAGACATTAATTCATTTTACTCCACAAAGCAGCAGAGGTCTTAAATAAACAAATGACTTCACGCAACATCAACAAATTATCATAAATATGGCAAGATTTGTCTATGTAATCACCATAAATCATTCAACGGAATCTTCTGCTACATGTGCTCCGGCTTGTTCACAACATCCGCCACGTGCTCAGTTAGTTCCCGCGTTGTCGCGCTTGATTGGCTACAACTCGTACATTTTGGGGTCCATCGTCAAAAAGCAACAGTCCTCCCAAAAAAGCGGGAAGTTCAAGATAAAAATGTTCCGAATATCTGTACTGGTTTTTTACTGGAGAAACAGAACTGTTAAAATGAACGTTTCAGTCAGATGCGGTATCTTATCATGTTATTCTGAATGAATCAAATGGTTAGCTTATTTTTCTTACATGGCGTTGCGACTCATGTTAGGCCCAGGAACCAGGATGTGTTACGGGTTTATGAGTACAAGGTACGAGTGACATTTTGTCATTTGCCGACAGATGGCGCTGGTAGTTGGAAGAGATCTGACAGGAAGACGGCGGGAGACACGACTTGCTCAACGCGAAGGCTGTTTAAACGTACATGTAAGTATCGTGCTTATAGAAATAGCTGTCTAGCAGTTAGCAGCAAACGTTTTCCTGTAATTAGCAGAAGTTGTTATTATCTCTCCATTTACATTGTTTCATGTGTTGGGACGTTAGGCGTGATGTGTGAAAATTCTAATTGAGCCGATAAGTTTTCGTTTCCTTGTTCTGATTTACTAAGCAATGGTGTGTGACTGTGAGGGAAGTTACCCAATATTCTGTTTACAGGACATGCAATTCTTAAAGAGAATGTTTAAGAAGATCAGGTGGTCTCTATCACCCGATCCGTCTTACAGAATACACAGTGGCAGTGGTGTAATTTAATTTTTTTTTTTTTGGTGCCTGCCATCCTGGCAGCTTGCACCTCCCACAAGGCACTTTTCAGAACGAAGTGTGCATTCAAATCCACTTTGAAACGGCTGGTTTTAAACTTTGTGTGCATTAGAGAGAATAGAACCTTTATTACCACTCCTGCAAGTATAAATCCATTTCAGAGTCGAAATGTTGTTGAAATCCACAGAAATATTTTCTTCTCCCTCAAAATAACTTTGTGCAGTAATGGCACATCTGGTGTACTTAAATATCAGAACTGTGTGCCAAAAGATACGGAAATCAACTTAAGATGACAAGACCACAAAATGACAGCAAAACGACAGTGTCTTAAATGACAACTAGCAGTGATTTCATCGGTCATCATGGATGTAAGCACAATTTGCGGAGTCAATTGATTCTAAAAGTTCCAGTCAAGGCTTGCAGATATCATGTGCACATCTGCTCGTTATCCATGTTTTCTGCCTGTGGCCTCAGATACATTCCGGATTTTGGATACACTCTATGTGTCGTGCATGCACACCGCGATTTTGAAGAGAAAAAAGTCAACACTTGATCAGGTTTTCTGCATATGTCTAGTCTAAAATTGATTGAAACTTACAGATGTGATAGACCCATCTCTTCTCAGTCTACACCAGAAATCGTTGTGTGCCGCTGTTTTGGAGTGGATTTAATGGCCAACTTCATTACACAAAGTGCTGACGTTACGAATTGAGTATCAGAAATGGTTGAAAACAGACCTCAATGTTTAATTTAATTGAACTATGGTCATACAGCCTAATGCGATCAAATGATAGAGAACTGGTAGCTTTACCTTTGTTTTGATTTTTTGGAGCAATGTTCATTCGAAAAAGGTGCACTGCACAAAATTGCAGCTTCTCATTATCAATGGATTTGATGTTAAAAATGCTAACCCTACTGTGCCCCTCTTGTAATGGATGTATGCATCGTGGTTACCGTACCACAAGGAACACGGAGAACACATCAAACTTCCTCACCCAGTGGCAGAACTCTTATGTGGCAGAGGCACAACAACAGAAGAGTAAAAGGGTAACGCATGATATCTTTCGGATGTTATGAGTTCAATTTATTTATTTAAAGTGAAAATGAGTATCGAGAAAAAGTGGCTGCCCGATCGGGCAGGCTACGTGAGCCTATATCATGCCTGCAGCAATTTTTGCCTGCATTTGGCATGCGGGCAGATGTTAGGTTACACCACTGAGTGGTATAAACTTTGATATTTTCCAAGAATACAGGTGGATTGCTTTTGATGAACATAAGAAGAATATTGTACACGATAACTGATTATTGTATGCTTCAAATGTTACGGCTGTGCTCAGCAAAATACAAGAGATGACCATAGCATTTAGATCTACATAATGTATTTATTTATTTGTTTGATTGAAATGCTTAAATACAACGGCGGCAAGCATTATGGTGTGAAGAAACCGAGGAAGCCAGGATAAGCTGGACTTCAACTCACAGTGGTTGCATTGGTGAGAGTCTCCTGGGTCTGGTGAGCCGTGCTAGCACGCTAAACACGTTGGACAGTGGGCCTCCCCAGTGTACCTGATAATAAGGATGTCAGTCCTGGGAGTCGAGAATGACTTGGTCTAGTGAATGGTGACGGAATAGGAGTCTTAGGTTTTTTTGTAAATTCTGTGTGACTGAAAGACAGGTGAGAGATTCTCTGAAAAATCAGGCAATCTTGATAAGGAAAATTCTGTTATCAGTCATACCAGCATAGCATGAGAAAGTGTTGATGTTGTGTCTAGCAAAATGAGTAACTTAGTCATGGTTCCACACTTTCCCACTTTGTGAAGTGTTTATGATGGGAAAGTTCTTGAATTTGTCTGCCATCTCAATTTCTCTGGGTGTCACATGGTAATAATCCCCCTGTTTGTCTTGGATGCCGGCTTTAGCCCGGCCCTGCTTTTTAGAAGCATTGTAGAGCCCTGCTTTTTAGAATCATTGTAGAGCCGGTATCCTCCAAGGAGACGCCTGGTACAATCTGGGTACAGAGCTGTTAGGTTGAAAGATGTAGCTCTGTGCTCAGATTATTCTCATGTGCATTCCTCTCATGCTGGCTTCCTCTCTTGGCATACAAGGGAAGGTCTGCCAGCATCCTGCTGATGGTTGTAGGTTTTCTCCAGGCTCTGACTGACTGGCTGCTCTTGTACAAGTGAAATATTCTTGAGTACGTCATAAAACGCCATTCACTTAAATAAATGTATAAATAATCATTTATCAGATGAAATAAAATTTAAACATACCATTACTTAAATTAGATGACTTCAAGACAACGGTCTAGCCATTCACAAAAATATTGTCAATTTAGCAAAGGAAAAATGGATCCTATATGAAAGTAAAGTATATTGTCATTTGATGATTTATGACTTCATATGTGATGTATCAAGGGTTATATGACTTAAAATTGCAATATTACTGTGTTGAAAACAGTTCTTAACCTGTTAGCATTTGGCAATGTAATGCCTAATAAGACTTGCTAGACAAACTTGCCTTATGACTACCCTGTGAATTTCTGTGGCTGTCTAAGATGTGTACATGGAGAAACAGGCTATTACTCTTAGCGAGGATTTAAATAAAGCTTTTGCATTAACTTAGAAAGAACACAAAGGTAGCCTTGAGGAAGTGTTTACCCTCAGGGGGAGATAATCCACAGGATAAACTGTCTGCATTCCGAGACGGATATTATCGGCAAACACAAGCTCCTTTCCACTGTTATGTGGCTGTATGAGGTTTACAACTCTATACATCAAGTGCTGTGAAATGTGTAGTATTCCTGCTGTGTTTAAAATAATAACTTCTAAATTGACTTTTTATCACTGGCACTCCTTGTTCCCTCCAGTTGTAAGGTTGAAAAATTGGAGATTCACTCTTTGCTACTGCTTGTAATACCTCGGTGACACAAAGCAATCAGTGATGCCTGCGACCCTTGAGAGTAACATTTGTCTAGGACCATTTCTTCTCCACCAATATGGTGTGCATAGAAACCATGATCAGTGATGGATTGGTTATACTTTTTATCTTCATTATGGGTTATGTGTTTATTGCGTCTACACTTTAGAGCAAGGAAATATTGGCAAGATAAAGGTTTTAGAAATATACAAGCTCTATATTATTCCCCTAGATGTTAAACATCATGGTGCAAAATTGTATTCTTTAAGCATTCAGCCTGGGGTATTCTAGGCATGATTGCAACATTAATTATCCAATCAGCTGAAAAAATAGTCTCACAAAAATGCCTTGATGGATGCCGGTTGGAAAGCAAACAGTGGAAATTACATATAGGGGAATGGCTTATTAGTACTACCGTATTTCCTCAACCTTTTCGCATATGAAAGATAACTTTGATAACAGGGCTTCACAAAACATTTGATTTTATTAGTTTACAGAGAATAATGCTCTCAGAATATGGTTAAATAAACATCTTGCATACATGTGAAAAGGTTGAAGAGTTACAGTACATGTGCATGGAGCATCAGTGTTTTATTGCTAGCCTTTTGTTAAGATTACATGTATAATAACGGGGATGTTCATGGTCAAGGCATCTTCAATAGTGAAGCTTTTACACAATCATTTACATGCACATGTATATGGATACGCGGATAGGATGATTTGTATGCTGCCTGGAACAAGCACTTTGCCCTTTGATTGAGACGGGTGCTGTGTAAAGTAGAATATTAATATTTACATGTTACATCCTTGGATAAATACTACATGTGCATTTAGTATGTGCACATGTGAGACAAAATATAGATGCACTTTTACAAGTATTTCAAAATTTGCCAAAAATATTAAAACCATTTTGAAATGTTTATGACCAAATAAACGTTTCAGAGCAACATCATATAATATTGATTACCTATACGTGTGTAACTAACTGTGGATAGAATATTCAGATGTATAGCCTGTGTTGAACCATAAATTACATATGTATCTGGAGTCCTCACTCACTGATAAATGATATCTGCATGCTGTTTGTGGTCAGTGTTATGAAATATAGCTCACATTGTTTACATGGTTTTGATTTGTAGACGGGTCAAGCATATTCCTGTTACACAAGAGCTTTGATTTGACCTTTCACCTATGGTACTCGTGTCTCATGACACCAGGTTACACTGACATGTCAACTCACACGCTTCCTTAGTCAATCTCTGTTTAAATGTAGCAGTGGAGGCAGATTTTTATGTAATACGGCTATAACAGTGCTCGAAAATTTGTTTTTTATTCAAGAGACATTTGTCAGTTAGTGACCATGTATTTTAAGTCCTGAATATTAGTGCTAATTGTCACCAAAGCCCTGTGAACAGTGACAAAACGTGTATCTGCGACTTCTCTTGCCTATGGCTTGAATTGAACTCAAGCCTTGTGTGCCTCGTTTTTGGGGTCAGACACTTTCCAAGGAGCCAAGTACTGCTCCCATTCATTATGTGCATGTACCAATACAGTATACGTGTATCTGTACATTTCCTGATTAGCCCAACTTTAGTTGAAATTGAATTTGTAGAATATTCAGTTTATAATAATTTTCTGAAACACGTTTAAATATTTATCATAATAATGAAAGAAAAAAAAAGCAAAAGCGAAAATGGTCTTAATGTTAGCATTTCTATTTGGAACAGCAGGTCCGTGGTTTGTGTAAAATGATGAGAGAGCCTACTAATGTGAAAAAAGAAATGCTTGTTTTCAGTCAGTGTCATTTATAAATTTGGTGATCAATTATGACACGACAGAATTTCAATTATTGTCAGTATTGTCGGGTTTATCTGTGTCATTACAGTGTATCTGATGGGACCTGTAATCTACCCGTACATATACCATATGTTTGTCAAACCGAGTAAATTCCCACATGCAATATTCTGTATATCTTTAAGTGAAGAAAATTGTTTTTTAGGATGGCAGGTACCATAAATTACGTTGACATGTATTTAATTTTTTCTGTGCTGTGTATGATTCTACGAAACTTTGAAAATGTGATTCCTGCCCTAGTTTTATCTGAATCGTGAGGTAATGTGACAATTTCTAGTTCGAAGTGTTTTGCTAGGCTGTATAAGGGTGTCACATTTCTCAGCACTAAAGGAAGTTTTGCACATTGTATGGGTGCAGCTGTCAACTTATCAGGTTATGATGTCCTATGACTGGCCAAGTATTTAATTTACCATGATCTGTTTCTTCCTGTGTTAGCAAAGTGAAATATGACATGTACAGACTTGTTTCCTGTGAACCAAAGACCATTAATGAGTGACAGATTCATATTACATACATATGTGGGAGGATATCAACATCTGTCATATAGCTAGGTCGTGGTGACCTGCCTTGGCCTGCATCCATACATTTGTATTCCTTGTTCAGAAAAAAATGCACAAGTTACACAAGTAAAATTTTATCCTCCATATGTGTGAGCAGTATTTCTGTACAAACATTTGTGCCGTTAAATTTCAGTGTCAAGAGAGGCACATAATGCCCTAGTTCTTGAACCTTTTCAACTACCTCTGTGAACCAGTGAAACATTCTGAGTGAACTATTGAAGGTAGAGAAAATAATTTGCACAGTTTTTGAAGCTTGCTTCGTTTAATAAGTCAAACAAATCATTCTTAGCATCATTTTCAAAATATAAGGAATTTTATGTGTAAATTTGGTGGTTGCAATGGGTGAAGTTTACAGTAGGTACATTTTTCAAGTTTCTGAACCTATGTTCTGGTATTAAGATATATGTGCTATTTATGTGTCCACAGTGTTACCAGTAATCAGTAAATTAATTGCGTTTTCATCATTATCTGTAGACTAGAGCTGCATGCTCTACAATCAAGGTTCAATGCCCATTGAGATTTAATAGTTACTTGTAGAGCTTAATGTTACAGAGCAATTTGCATGTACAATTTGTATTCCTGATGTTTCTTTTATGTACTTGGTACACATGTATGTATCATTATGACATTCAAAATATTATACAAGTATCAACAAGCTCTTATTATCTACAGGGTCAAAAATGCTTCTGTAGGCGCTGCTTTAACTTTTCAGGAATTATTACGGTCAGATTTGCTAAACACCCAATTCTGCCCATGAATAGTGGACAGATTAGACAAAAGTGTGAGAAAATGTTTCTTTTTTTTTTTACATTTTTGACTATATTTTGAAAAGGTCTAATGGTAAGTTTGCACTTATTTTATTGGCTGAGTGAAGACTCATGAGTTCGCTGGTATGGATCACACAGGTATGACCTTATATCTGGTTGTCTGACTGCTGGTATCCTTGTTGTTTTACCCACTAGTATGGTGCCCATATCAAAAATAACCATGAATGCCATTTAAAACTCTGTCAGATTAATTAAATATATTAGTAAAGAAATTTTAACGGATAACTCAATTTGATGACATTAAGGCTGCAAAGTACACCAAGTATATACGGGGTTGGGGTGGGGGGGGGAATGAACAAATGTACATTTATATGAACATTGTCTACTCCCTGGGGTATACATATTATGATCAGCCTGGACATTGTATATTTGTGTTTGCTGTGGCTGTAGATCATGGGCGTGGTGAGAATGCGCTACCTGAGATGGCTTGTATATTGTACTAGCACACATCTGTTGATGTTTGAGGATGGAGTGATGCCAGCCAGAGTGCATGTATCATGTGTTATTGCAGATGTCATAAAAACACAGGTAATTGTCATGAAGATCCCAGATCCCAGATCCCATGTCAATGAAAATACAGAATCTTTTATTTATAAAAGCGCGGCCCTGCTGCAGTTTTGTTAATGAGACTTTTATGTTTAAGGCTTTGTTTTTTACACTTCTGAGACGCTGTCGAGAACTTACATAAATTTTGTTTAATCTAATACATTTGAAATACATTTTCATAACTCCACACATTGACAACTTTTAGGCTTTCATTCAAAACTGTCTCAATTTCCATAACAGTTTTAGCACTACAATGGATACTTGTGTCATCAACAAAATTCTCAACATGATAAGTACATGTGTTATTATATTTTGTTACGTGTACGTACAAGTACATGTGTTATTATATTTTGTTACGTGTACGTACAAGTACATGTGTTATTATATTTTGTTACGTGTACGTACAAGTACATGTGTTATTATATTTTGTTACGTGTACTTACAACAAGTACATGTGTTGTTATATTGTGTTATGTGCACTTACAACAAGTACATGTGTTATTATATTGTGTTACGTGTACTGACAACAAGTACATGTGTTATTATATTTTGTTACGTGTACGTACAAGTACATGTGTTATTATATTGTGTTACGTGTACTTACAAGTACATGTGTTGTTATATTGTGTTATGTGTACTTACAACGAGTACATGTGTTGTTATATTGTGTTACGTGTACTGACAACAAGTACATGTGTTATTATATTTTGTTACGTGTACGTACAAGTACATGTGTTATTATATTGTGTTACGTGTACTTACAAGTACATGTGTTGTTATATTGTGTTATGTGTACTTACAACGAGTACATGTGTTGTTATATTGTGTTACGTGTACTTACAACAAGTACATGTGTTATTATATTGTGTTACGTGTACTTACAACAAGTACATGTGTTATTATATTGTGTTACGTGTACTTACAACAAGTACATGTGTTATTATATTGTGTTACGTGTACTTACAACAAGTATATGTGTTATATTGTGTTACGTGTACTTACAACAAGTACATGTGTTACGTGTACTTACAACAAGTACATGTGTTAATATATTGTGTTACATGTACTCACAACAAGTACATGTGTTATTGTGTTATGTGTACTTACAACAAGTACATGTGCTAATATATTGTGGAAGGTCATTTATATACATGATGAAAAGTAGTGGTCCCAATGTTGAGCCTTGTGGAACACCTGTTTCTATTGTCATCTCCCCTGAAGCTTTTCCTGCTACATTAACCACACATTTTCTGTTCTGGAAATAAGACTTAAAGAATCTCATGTCTGTGTTGTGGAACTTATACACTTGTAACTTTTAGTAGGATTGAGTGATTTACCATATCAAAGGCTTTTTTTAAACCAAGCGTACCAGAGCCAACTATATTTCCATTATCAATTGATTTACGCCAGCATTCAGTAATTTTGATTAAAGCAGTTTTAGAGGAATGTGATTTTTGAAACCTAGACTGATCCTTGAGTAATGTCTGAAATGTTTCCATGCACTCATAGAGATGTCAGTGTTATCTTAAGACAATTTGTTCTGATTTCAACTGCACAGCACCAAAAACTAAGCTTTCTAAAGAGGTTTAAAATTTCGACTTAAGTCAAAAATGACTTTGTGGAATCGGCCCCTGCTGTCCAACGTGTAGCAAGAAATGGTGCATGGTGTCTTGGGCGTGTTATTCCAGTGAGGCAGGTGAGTAGAGGAGTAAACTTACTGTGTGGAATCACGGTTGCAGGCCACTGAATTTGGCACGAACGAAACAGTCGTTTGTGTGTCGGGTACGAGGACTGTAATTGTGCAGACAGATAGATCTGTTACACTGATCTGTCCCCTGGAATTATCCCAAAAATGCAGCACTTGAACTGTACAATGTTAAACAAGTATAGAGTTAGCCACACGAGGATGCTGGCCGTCCTTGGCGTATGATATCACGACAGGACTGTTGAGAGGTTACAGACATAATGGCAGATTCACATGTAGGCATGGTGAGGTATATGCTGCGATGCACAGTGTCTTGGGCATGTCATTCCATTGAGGCTGCCGAGTAGAGGAGGTTAACCTGCTGTGAAAAAATACTGTTGTGAGGTGACAAACAAAATTGCAGGGTTACATGCAGGTATGATAAGGTAGATGTACAGGCCTGGTATCTTGGGCATGTCATTGCAGTTAGGCAGCCTTGTAGTGGAGGTTAACCTGCTGTGAGGAAACACTGTTGTAGTGTGACAGACAAAATGGTCATTGAAACATATACCTACGTGTATAATAAAATATAGATGTTTACAATTGCAAACACAGGGCAATGTAGAAAAGATGCAAGACAATGCACATGTGCATCATCTCACAGCTGTCATGACCTTGTTTTGAAATACACGTCATGTAAAGCATTCAGATTCCAAAAAGTTACAGAATGTAGAAATGAAAACCATGCTCCTTGTTTAAACACATATTGGGCTGAGCCAGAATGATTCACATTAGATCCAGATAGATTTATTTCACATGTTGTGAATGATTTGTTTGTTGTATAAAGTGAGGTGACCTTGTGTAGTTCAGACGGGTTGAGCATCACACGTGTGTCTATATGGCACGGCTTGCCGCAGTCAACAGAATCATCACACAAACTGAACAGCTTCCCTGACTGAAAAAAAGATGGTTGTGAGATGGGAAGAGTTATGAAAATACACCATAGGCTTTGACAAGGACTTGATATTATCAAATAATATTATGAAATGTATCCCACATTTCCCCCAGGAAAATTTATGTGTATGTTTATTTGTGTCTTGTTTTCACTTTTTCACCACTGACTATTGCGGTTTGTTTATAAAGTCATGTGAATACCATTGATACATTTACCTGTTGTGGTACATTAGTTCCTGCTGCTCATGAAGTGAGAAATCGGGATCCCCTGCATCAATCAATGATCGATGTTCTTGGCCAAAGCATGGTTGAGCATCGTCAACAGCATTTATTAATCTAAATTAAATACGCATTTGTATATTGATATCTTTTTAAATCAATTTAATTTCAGTATTTATTTAGAAAAGCGAGAGAAAACAGCTGACTTATAATGAGAACGATAGGAAAACGATTGAAAGATAAATGGCTATAAGTGTAAATGTGGAATTTGTGAAGACACTGTTAGACGTGGATTCAGCAGTTGAAAAGTTGAGCTGACAAGATGACAGATTTCTATCAGGCAGACAGAGACACAAGTCGGGGTAATCATAAGCCTCTTTTTGTGGAGATACACAATGACAAGGATCAGCTGTCAGGCTGTGGCATTCAATATGAGGTACATGTAGGATTGCAAATGCTCTGAGATGGTTTTATTAATCCTCCTTCCAGGATGTTTTCTACAATTTTCTAGAAGTTTTCCACCCATTTATGGCAAGATGATTCACCAGGAAGTAATATTTCATACAGTGATTTAATCATTATGTTGGTTCAGTGCCAGTGTAAATAGCAGTGACAGTGACCAGTATCACACCATTTTAGTTCCCAGTCCAAGAACTTGAAAAAGCTTGACCTCTGAAATCGTCTTAGCTGAACTTTGGAGAATTGACCGACACCTAATAAAGGGAAACTGAGCCGGGCTTCCTCAGAGGCTATTAAGCTTTTGGTTGTCCCAGTAATGGATCCAGTTTAACATTCTAATACCCTTTGTGAAATTAGACCATGTAACAGCGTCAGGGGCGATCAACTGGAAACAAGTGAGAAAAGCATTACCGCCACAAGCTTCAATGTTTCGCTTAGTGCTGATCGTCCAGTGAGCTTCAATGCAATTATCAGATGTTAAAGCTACCTCGTATTCTCTTGACCTTTCAAACCTTGGTGTAATGACTACAGGCAAACATACAAGCACTAGCCCTGCCCTTAATCGGCCTGTTCGAGTTTGACCACTCAGTGGAATAATATGCCTTTGTGCTCGTAGGATGATCAGTATTGATAAGACAAACTCAGGGGAGCAGCAAAGTTTGCTTAGCAAGGGTTAAATGGTTGTGCCAATTCCCCCTCCCCATCCCACAGAAGGAAGCAGTTAGTCCGCGCCACAGCTTCAGCAAACAGCAGCATTTCTGACCATTAATAAAGAGCCTGAGTGGCTAGAGATCTGAACACTATGCATACATGTACATGGTGTGGTTATCAGATGAGATTTATCTGGATGTCCTTGGACTCTTGCTCACTGAGGAGCTCGGATTGACATGTACAGCATGTATTCCAGGTCAGATTACATATGTATATGTGTGGACATGTATGATCTTGGACTCAGACATTCAGCTTATGTAATGTTTAGAAGCCCACTTACATGTAGGTAGTTAACACTTATGCATTTTCACTCTAAGTTAATCAGTTGTAGATATGAAGTTTTATCACTTGCTGGTGAATGTCAGTTATACATGTACCGTAAATGACCTAAAATTTTGCCCGCAAAAGTGCATTTTTAGAGGCAAATAAGTGTCACAAAATATTATTTTTTGTTCTGAAACTTGTTCCAAGTAAACCTAAAAACACCTTTCTAAAATCAGTAGAACTTTCAGACTCAGGAAAAATGGGCAAGTTTGTCAAGGACGAAATTTACTGTTACTTAAGGTACCTGTAGATATTGGCAAAGCAAAAGTGAATTTTATGTTTGTAGTATTCTGTTTGATGTGTAAAGGCTGCAGTGATGAATGACTTACCTGTACCGGCGTACCATTTGTATGTAGGATATGTTCTATAATTCTGTCTTGTTTAGAGAACAAGATGTGTCACAAGTGGATAAAACATAAAACCAGTGATTCCAGGTGTTTCATCTTAAGTGTACACCTGATGGTATTATGTTTGCATCCCTCGTATTTTGCAGTTGTGCCGTCAAATAGGCTTTTATACTGGACACGTAAATAAGCTTGATTCCACATACATCTATCTACATGTATTTTATTTTTGTTTTGTAGAATTTCATGACTATATACCCACGTGCCTGCAGATGATATAGTTTGGATTTAGAAGACTTGGTTCAAGAGGGATTCTATCAAGGTAAGTTCATTTTGTCTTCTCACATAAGGTTGTATAAAGATGATACATGAATTGATACTTTCTACTTCACTTGTCAGCCCAAGCCTTCTCCACCAGTCAAGTCATACATATGCCTTTATCACCATTCAGAGGAAATTCTAGTGTTTTGATTGGTTAAGATGCCAAACATACGAGTCCGAATATGATGGGACTCCAGGAGTACATCAGTTTCCATATATCCCCGAGTGAAGGCATCATGCGCAGATACATCCCCGGAGTCAAGGAGAGACGTGCAGATGCAAAATGTAAACAAAAAGGGAGGCAACTTTTTGTTGTCTGGTTTAAACATGGCTAATGTCGGAAAAAAGGGAGACTTTTTTGTTGTGCACTTATAAAAAGAATGTGGGAAAAATGGGCAAGTCTTATTGTGGAAATATGGAAAATGAGCATGCTGCGATAATTTTTGTTTCTACCATGATGAAAAGGACAGTTAAAATCTTTTGAAGAGTTTCCTCCAGAAAGATCAGGTAATGTCCTAGGACACTTTTGCGTTGGTTTAAGGCCTGAAAACAGGATGGGACCAAACCTTTATCCTTTGTATGTCTTTGTCCTTGCTACATGTGGTTAAATCAGAAGCTCCTTTGTCTCAAATCAATCAGTTTTGTCCCTGCCTGTTGATGACAACATCACCGTGTTGGTCATCAACGGGAGAAATTTGACATGGGCAGAGACTGAGTGTTGAGTGCAGAGATTTCCCCTACTTAGAACTTACCACACTCATCGTTATCAACTCTTCAGAAATCAAGATTGCCAGAATCACTTCCATCACAGTACTTTATCGTCTCTTCTTCTTCGCACGTTTTATTTGATTAGCACTAATACTGACCTTGAATGACCTAAATCAGCTGATTAGTGACTATGATGACATAGCTTCGCTGCCACAGACAGAAACATGGCAGTTCCCATGTTTAATAACTGTACAATACAGTCAGTCAACAATAATGTTAATGGAAAGTGACATGGATTTCAACCCTTTTTCAACTTCGTAAGGCTCTGAACTTCAATACCGACACAGACTGTATAGATTTAAAGCTTATATTTTATTGACTACCAAAAAAATAAAACCCACAAAGGATGACAACTTGGGGTTAGCAGTCGACCTGGTCTAGTTAGCACCAGATTTCCTCCGTGTTACGTCCAGAAATGCTCTTCTTCTGTTCATATTTTTCCTTGACTTCGCCGCAAAAAAAGATTATCAACCTCAGCCAAATATCTACCCATATACCCCCCAAGCCGAGGAAAAATATTAATGGACAAAGCCAGTATCTACTCTTATAACCCTGGAAGGTCGTCACATAACGAATAGTATATACTCTCCTGAATGTAGGCTGTACTTGTTTAACTCTCCGTTGTATTACAGATGGATCTTTTAAATGAAAGTGCACTGATTGATTATTGATATTAAAAGGTTTTTGTCTATCACTTTTAGATTTGCACTGTAAATATATGAAGAAGCAATATACATCTTTATGTACTTGTATATGTAGACACTTTATTTTGTACATATCTATGCACAACAACTATTTTTGTAATGTATTTGTAATTTTAGTCATATTCACCATTCTTTGATCACTGTTGAATATTTTAATCTTATGATCATGTTATCTGATTATCTGCTCTATTACTGGGCTCATACAACCTGTTGAAACTGAAAAGTTAAATTATGAAAATTTAAAATAAATAAAAGATAGAAAAAAGAAATTGCAGGCTCAATCAGATTGAAACATTTGATTGCAAGTATATGTATGTCAACTTCACTTTGTGGTCATTTTGGGTATGTAGTATACAAAGTGGTGAAATAAGCAGCAAATCAGTTTCTTTGGAATGCACAGAAAGTTTTACACTGCCAGATTAATTAAGAAGCAAAAGGTTCACTGGTCAAAATTGCAGGTGTCGTGTTGCACCTGTACATGTAAATGCACCAATACATACAGGGAGGGATCTAGGTCCCATTTAGGCCTTGCAGTATAAGGCAATTAACTGTTTTCAAACAGTATAAGATCTACGAATCAGGTATACCACTCATGGAGCATGAAGTGACGTTTCAAGTTGATAATCACAGTTTTAAAGTCTGCAAGGTGTGAAATGTTTTTTTGTAATTAAGCTTTGTTTACAAATGTGTATCTACACTCTGCTGTGCAAACATTTACAATTGGCTGATCCACAGCACTTAAGGCTAAAATTGTACTGGCCAGCTTTTCAGTAGGTATTTTATGAAGAGCTGTGTTGTAATAATTGAGCAATGATGTTGACAGAGTTTGAAAGCTCAACAAGCAGACTATAATCATTAGGGGTATCATGGAAAAAATTACATTTAACCAAGCATGATCCAGGCAGTCAGTTGTTGGCGAGAGTTTACATCTCGTGTTGACACACGGCCACAGCTAGTTGCATGGTATCATGCAGTAGCAGTCACTCATGCAGTCGCAGCTGGTGGGCTGAAGGGCTGCTGTAAGTTCCAATGTAACCCACTTGAATCATTGTGCCTCGGCAAGCGGGGCCATTGATTGATTTCGGTGAGGCGAGACTTGGCAGCCTGAGTAATGGGAGGTGTTGACTCACTAACTCTGACTCATACACCAAGATATATAGATATCAATGATAAACACAGACCACAAGGATTTATCCAGGCAGGAATGCATGGCTCTGTGGTTCAGAAATCTGCCGTGCATCTGCTGTCATGTACATGTCAGGTGTGTCTCTATCACCTGTCTGCTCTGTTGTCTTAAGACCATTACCTCCCATCATGCTAATGTCTGTACTTTTGTGAACATATGGGAACAAATTGTTGGATGGTGTGGAAACCATTCTTTCCAAGTTTTGATAGGTTTACTAAAATCCTCTTTATTTTCCTACCCTTGTGATATTTTCAAGAGCTTGTCTATAATTTTCTCTATTTTTGTACTGTTCATGTTCGCTTATGTTATTTTTTTTTTAAATTAGAGTGTATTTATTTCATTTATTTGTGTTTATATTTGTTTTTATATTTGTTTTATTAAAATATTGTAGGAAGAAGTAAAGTAGAGTGGATCATGTGTATGTAGTTCAACATGCTCTACGCATCACATTCACCAAGAGTAAACACGCTCATATGTCAGCTTTCATTTGGAAGAATCTTCCATGTGCACTCCTACTGATTTTCAGTCACAAATCCCTGCTTTTCTGTGAGAGAAAGGACTTAGGTCACTTCCTAGAATGGCCTAGTTATAGATGCAGACTTTCAGGAAGATAAATAAAGCTGATGTCATCATTAAGTGCTAGAACGGATGGTCAAGATTGGGTAACCGGGCCGAGTTTTCTCCTCTCTAACTGTGGGCACATATAGTAGAGTAAAACTGAAGAATCACTAGTCCATGCTCAACTAGATACTTTGGATGATCATTCCAAAGAACAATCCCAGAAGTTAACAATAGAATGTAAGCCTGCTTTGTCTAATTATCATAAGTTTAGCAGTGCATTATTTTCTTTGGGAGGTTTCTAAAGTGCAAAACAAGTAATGCACAAGGCAGAAAAAAAAACATGACATGAATAAAAGTCACAGCACCAAGGGAAATCAGTCTGTTGCTAAGGATGCCATTTGGAACTGATATTAAAACAAAGCATGATGTTGTCCACATCTGATGAAACAGGTTGAAGTTTTTTTATTTAATCTTTTTGATGTATAGAAATGGATAATAATTTAGGCATAATAAATGGTGATGTTGCAGAAATTTAAACCTGCTAATGAGAATTATGTTCTGTAATAACCTGCATGTAACAGCCCTTGACCTCAAATTGTGGGACATGTAATTCCCAACAGGTATCACACTGTCTAAGCTTTGATATTGATTATTTCATTGAGTTTTATCTTTTGTCTCAGTCATGAATGTTTAATGATAATACAACATAACACATGTAAGGTTTTTATCAATGCAGTCTTATCAAATCATTTCAAGAGCTTCCATGGCCGAGGTGGTGTGCGTGCCAGCCCGGTTCTGTGACGTAGGAGCCTCTCACCTATGTGGTCGCTCTGAGTTCTAGTCCACATGCTGGATTCCTCTCTGATCGTATGTGGGAAGGTGTGCCAACAATGTGCAGATTGCTCTGCTCTGCCCCCCCCCCCCACCACCCCCCAGAATGCTGGCCGTTGTCATATAAGTGAAATATTTTTGTGTAGAAGGTAAAAAAAAAACAAGTACATAAATAAAACAAATCATTTCCATGTATATAATTGTGTCCTAATACTGTATGTAGGACCTTTTCTGGTTTATTGTTAAAGCAATGTTTACTGCAGCCGGTTTGCCTCTTGAGGAATGAAGTAGTGAACTTTAACCTCTGCTCTTTCTAATTTACCTGCAGCTTTAAGGCAGATGACTTGCTCAAGTGTCATGCAAAAGGGCTGTGCTCTTTTTTTTTTTGTTCATATCACCTGATGGACCAACGAATACACCATATGCTTTGGCATACATGTAGGTGAAATATTCAGTATGCTGCCCCCTTTTAAAAGCATCATCTCGGATGTGTCAGATGGGCCCCGATAGCACAGTTGGTAGAGCTTCCGCTTCGGGAATTCAGGGTCAATCCTGGGTTGGATCACACCTAAGACCATAAAAGAGGAAGTTATAACTTTCTCCCTTGATGTTCAGCATGAAGGGGATAATGCAACGACTGGTTGACACGTATCAGTATAATGGCTAGGGCGGGGCGGCTTACTTGCCTTTGGTAAGTCGTCTCAGTGAAGAAGCACTAGATGAAAGAGCGGTGGAAATCCGTCCTGCAACAAGGAGGCACATTACATGTACATGCACCTTAAGGACTCCTTCGCCATCACATGACTGAAAAATTGTTAAGTACGACGTTAAACCCTCGCTCACTCTAATGGGTCAGCATTTTGATATATTTGGTTACTATGTTTCAATGTTTGCATATTTTCATAGCATTACAATTACATTTTACTTGCTGAAGCAAAGTAAATTGCCATCATTTATGGTCCAAAGCAAGTTAGACAATTGGGTATATATAAGGAGTTCCACCAAAAGTTGGTGTCTTGAACAAAATGAAGTGTTCAGCATTTAGTGTGTGCAAGATTATGGTGGCTCTAAAACTTTTGTTATTCAGGTAATTGAATGTGTTGGTGTAAATCAAATATTTAATGGGATATTATGCTGGCATGGCAATCCAATGAGATGTTCATCACCAGGCTGTCAGCATTAAGCCTGGCCTGCTACAAGGCTGTGATTGGCCTGATTTTAAACCATAGATCCCAAGATAGAAGTTTTGGAATTATTGAGTGTTTTCAGATGTGCTTAAAGGGATGTATGTTATTACAGTTGACTTTGTGAGGGCCATAACTTCTGTGTGAAGGTAGTGTTGCATTATGCATGTCTAACTGGACCATAAATGAACAGAAATGAGGCCACGGTATTGAGTATTAACAAGGGACTGGAAGGGGCATCTACTTCAGGGTTTTGAGGGAGGGGATGAGGGTGTGAAGTATGGAGAAGGCTTCTATTGAACCTGTGAGGAGTGAGTCATCTTGTGACTTGTACAACTTGTAGCTGGCCTCATTAGTCTCTATCAGTAAGCCACATCACAGGCTTAGGCTTCACTGAATGTTTTATTCACAACAATCGGTCATACAGCATGGGTAATTATAAGGCTTGGTTGGACAGAAAGACAAAAAAGTGATGTTTTGGAAAAGAAAGAAAAATCATTTGAGACATTCTAATTTTCCAGCAGGCTCTGCAGTAAGGCTAAACATGGTATTCTTTGACATTCAAACCGTTTATAAACCTGACAGCCAGCAGAAATTAAGGAGACAAGTGTATATATTCTGCCTGATTCCTATTAAGGGAGAGAAAATACAACAACTCCTGCTGACAGTATATGTCAGAACTCCCCAAAGCCTGTGATTACTATGCTAGGTTATAGGAACTTGACTGTAGCATTTCTCTGTCAGTTACATGTTCTAGTCTTGTGTGGGCTTCCATTAACAGTATTCCATCCCCTGTAACTCCCTTAATTCCTGTGAAACTATCTTTGAAGTAAGTCCGCAAGAATAAATTCCAGTGAATAATGAACACTTTACAGTATATACCTCTGAACAGAATAAGCCTTGTCTCATATGTCTGTAGGCCTATATATGTTTATTTTTTATGTAATATTTGATAGTTCCTTTCTTCCTTCTAATATTTATAAAAACCAGCGACTTCCCATGCATGGTTTATAACTGTTTCATTATATACCTCTGAGCAGGATAAGCCTTGTCTCTGTATTTTGCACATAATTGCTTTTGATACAATGTTTGTGAGTTACTTTCTTTCCTTTAATGTAACAACCAACATCTGAACATGCATCTCCATGGTTTTATAACTGTTTAATGGTACAATATATATCTCTGATCAGGATAATATACTTGTAAAAGTATATGTATGTATCAATAAAATCAAGAAACGAAACTAAACTTTCTCTCTCTCTCTCTCTCTCTCTTTCTCTCTCTCTCTTTCTCTCTCTCTCTCTCTCTCTCTCTCTCTATATATATATATATATATATATATATTTATATACATATACTTTCACGTTCACTAAAACGTTCACTAAAACAGAATTATACTCAATACCAGGTTACAGTTGGTGTTTAGAATATAAATGAACTCAATCTGGACCAGGAAAAAAATCAGTTTTGAGTTTCCAGTTGTAAAAATTTAAACTTCGTTGAATCCCTGACATGGGTGATGATATCATAGTGTGTAAGTGAGGTGACCCTGTAAAGCCTTTGGTTGAGGGGATGGGAGAGATGTATATCTGCCTGTGAAGGTCAGATGACCCTCTGAGGAAGATTATGACAGGCAGTATATCAGTAAGTCAGGAACTGTGTATACTCATACTGTGCCCTCTGTCAAAGCACATCCAAAGACCGGAGTTGTGAGGGAAGTACCTGTCAGATGGGTGACATCCCCATGCCTTATTCACCCATCATAACCTAACCAGGGAACTCACAGGCACTGTCACAGACAAGACAGCTCATCTGATCAGATTTCAGATCTGCTAAGGCTATTTTTTGTCCCTGTCCCAGAAGACTTGGGTCTGGTCAGGCTATAGGGTGCCCCCTGCAGTCAATGGAGAAGACTGGTAAAGTTGGCAGTGATAAGGAAGGCTGTTACATTCCCCTCATTCCTGAGGAACTCAGAGCCCCAGTGAGTCCACTGCTCTGTGTCTGTCCATGTGTGTTTAGGCTAAGGGGTCCCTATACCTCTGCCAGCCACTCAGCCTGTCAGCCTGTTAGCCAGCTGCATCAGTGGCCTCATAGACTGGGTATCAGCAGCCAGCCAGTCAGCCTCCCAGACTGGCTTCAGACAGCTTGACCTAACGCCCCAGTCACTGCATCCCAGTCAGTCAGCCAGGGTTATACCGGCCCTACGGAACAGCGTGCACCCTCTACTCCGCCTGTGCATTTGTTCGTAGATCTAAGAAACATTTGAGGAAGATTCCAAATTCTGAGTCTCATGTGAGTATAGCGTTTCAGGTTGTTGTGGGTTTTTGCTCGTTTCCTTGGGAGTTTTGCTTTGTGTTGCTGTTACGTCACCATGGGATTTGTGAAGAATCCTTGTGGCTGAAGCTCATCTTTGTTCTTCTCAGAGGTTACCCTGTATGTTACTGGAGAAGGTTTTATAAGTGGAGGCTGTCTTAAACTTGATTTCATCTGTGTACTTAACATTTAACAGATATTTCTTGAAATAGTACATAATATCTGTTTCGTGTAATATTTTATTACTTAATCAAAGATGCAATATCTTCTCAACTCCAAGTTTTAGCTATTGTTATCGAGATAAGATAAGTCTTTCAAACTTAAAGGCTTTTTATTCTTAAATGATTATCATACTTGGTATTTATCTCCACTAGATGATTTAGCATGATGAAACTGGAAGACAGATTTGTGATCTTGGAATTTACTGACAATGCACAGTGTAGTTAAATACTTCTGAAAGTGTTGGTTGTTTTCTACAATACAAATAACCATGTACCATGTATATTATATATTTATAGAACATTATTTAATATTCACATAATATTCTTATAAAGTAATACCTGTTTAATTCAGATTTCAGTTACAAATGCCATTGTTGATTAAAACAACTAAGCCATTTCTTGGAGCTCAGGCTATTGGACAATGTACTGTAGACATTGCTAAACTGTAGGTATAGGTAAACTAAAGATACATCTGCAGCTGGTTTCCATCCAGAAAAAATTAGTGCATTTACATGTTACAAGTTTACAAGTTATACCTCTATACTTGCCATTGGGTAATTTCCATAAATTAAATCATTCTTTTATTTTCTTAGCTAGAAGGCTCTGGTTGTTTTTAGTACTTCTACTGCAGATGATGATCATATTGCCTGATTAGCCCCTTCACTTATTTATCATTAATCCGTGACCTGTACTTTAACCAGGATAAAGCATTTACCTGTATGTTTATCTTGTAGGCTGATATATAGTTATATAGTTAAGCTGGTACATTTTGAAACAGTCTTACACGGTGTCACACGGTGAAGAATTACCTGAAATGTATTTTGAAGTATGTGTATTCCATGTAGCTTTGTCTATGACAAACACTTAGTCTGTTTACAGAACCAAATTTTAAATTTTCAGAAATATGTTATTATTGGGATAGGCAAACAGAATTTCCTGGGGTTGTAAAGTTTCCTATCACTGACACAGGCCTCCTTTTCTAAGTTAATAGGTAGAGAAGTTAGGAGAGTACGAGATAATGAACCTGGGCTTAAGAAATCTATGGCTTCAGCAAGCAGCTATTTGTAGGGTGGGTTTAGCTGGCGTGATGCCTTTGTCCCCTGTCCAGCCTCTGACTAATGCCTGCTGCGTCCCTCTGGTCATCCCCTCCTTTCCCTCACCCCTCAATAAGATCACGCACAATAGACCAGAGCTACTGTGTTCACTCAATTTGATTATAGTGCTAGTCCTCAGTATGGCTTGATAAGCTTCACTGCCAAATGGTGTGTTTGCAGAAATAAAGGATTATTATTGATGCTATTATTGATATTATTGATGAAAGCCATTGATGTCTCATTCACCCCATTATTACAACAGCTTTAGGCTCTAGATGGTACTATCAGTGAGTGCAAGCCATAAGTGGTTGAGAGCATATGTTTTATGATATCCACTTTTGTGTTTCTTACATACATGTCCTTTATATTTTAATCCTGGAACCAGTAATCTGTAAAATTGCCTATTTTTTTTTTTTTTTTGTTGCACCATTTTATTCAGTGGATTATTTTTAATTTGTTAAATTTCAATTTATCTATTTGCATATTATGTCAGTCCAGGGTAATATTAGTTGTAACTTTCACATAAGAATGTTGGTAATGTGCAAACTTCTAAGGCTGAATCAGACATGTAGCAGAAGATGAACATGTAATTTTCACATAAGAATGCTGGCAATGTGCAAACTTCTAAGGCTGAATCAGACATGTAACAGAAGATGAACATGTAACTTTCACATTAGAATGCTGGTAATGTGCAGACTTCTAAGGCTGAATCTTTCATGCATGGAATGGAAGATGAACATGTAACTTTCACATTAGAATGCTGGTAATGTGCAGACCTGTAAAGCTGAATCAGACATGTAACAGAAGATGAACATGTAACTTTCACATTAGAATGCTGGTAATGTGCAGACTTGTAAAGCTGAATCCTTCATGCATGGAGCAGAAGATGAACATGTAACTTTCACATTAGAATGCTGGTAATGTGCAGACTTGTAAAGCTGAATCCTTCATGCATGGAGCAGAAGATGAACATGTAACTTTCACATTAGAATGCTGGTAATGTGCAGACTTGTAAAGCTGAATCCTTCATGCATGGAGCAGAAGATGAACATGTAACTTTCACATTAGAATGCTGGTAATGTGCAGACTTGTAAAGCTGAATCCTTCATGCATGGAGCAGAAGATGAACGTGTAACCCCCGCATCTGAATGTTGGTAATATGCAGACTGTTGAAGCAGAGTCCTTCATGTTTATAGAAGAAGCTGAACATCAGTCCATCAATATCTGAAAACATAATTAGTCCAAACAACACAGGACTATGACTAAATGTCTTTGTCCCAGTTCAGAGGAAGTGAGGGGTGGGGTGTCAGGATCCTTGGTATACACCAGCCACCCAGGCTAATCTGTCTACGTGTCAGGAGAATTTAAGGGATGAATTCAAGTGAACAGAGAGATTTTAGAGCTGTCTTTGTAAGGGCTTTAGTTGTGTTACTTTGTTCTGGGTACACATGGTTAATTTGTGTGTTAGTGTAATTGGTGACCAGAGGACAGAAGGAGCCAGCCAGTCTTGGATAGACAGTCTCTCCTTACACTGGCACATGCTTCACCAGAAATCAGCCTGGTAGAACACAACAGTGGTGTGAAATATCACTTTCCATAAACCCCTGCTGACTAATCCATACACAACCGTACTCAAATGAAATACATTATTTGACAAATAATGTTGTCTGTGGAACTGAAAATTTGCTTTTTATTAAATCTTATTTTTCAGGATTTTATATACATGTGAACAACAAACATCTTAACAGATTATAATGTTGCAGACCTTCTTTCTGTCAACAGGCCATTTTATCTTTTTACAGGATTGTTCCACCCTGTAATGCTAAGGCCCTTGTATTGTTTGTTACAATTTTACTAAAGGTGTAATAGTATGTACCATTGGTGGTCTTCAGATATGCATGTGTACTGTGGTTATAGAAGCCATCATGGTATGTTCACTGTAGGCCTCACCTTACCATTTCCCTCATCGATAGTCCCAATCAGACTGACGCCTCTGAGTCATCAGGACAGGGATTGACAGGTGAGCTAACGACCTCATCATTAGGCCACAGCCTGTCATTAATGTTTCTGCTGGGTAAAGTCTTATTGCCCAATCTGTGGCAGTTAAGTGGCTAGGGGCAGTGCTTTGGCCATTCGTTCATATCAAGTGTGACTTACACAATCACATGTGTATTTAGCAGTGGTCATTCTGCTGGCTAACAACTGTAGTCATTGTAGAGTTCACGTAATGGCTTACGGGATGTTCATTTGGCAGACTTTTAATCAGTTCCTGCGTTATTGTACCGTAAATTTACCTGCATACATCACCTGTACAGATCTGGCTTGTGATTATCAGGTAGAGCCGGTCTTCAGAATTACCTGTCAATTATTAGCACTTATCACCTTGACGTGAAATCTGAATGCAATCATGGCCTCAATACGTCTCCCTCTCATCAGTGGTATTGAAAATATTTTTTAAAAATACAAGTAGAAAAAGTTAAAGTGAAAATTAGCCTTCTGAAGTATAAGTATTGAGCTGGACAGTGGCGCATAGTTTAGTTAGATTATTTGGTTGGATTCTAACAATAGGAGCTTGCTGACCATTCCAGGTTGTAGATAATTTTTTACAGTGGGCTCTGTGTGAGGAGTTGTTCACTATATTTATATTTGCATGTTTTCTTCACTCGTTACATGCATGTTTTCACACCATAATTGTACCAGACTGTTAATGAGTGCCACTTCATGTCTTCATGCTCCTCCATATTTATCTAGCAGACTCACTGATAACAGCTCACCAGGATTATCTGTTAGAGTGGGGATGCTCTCTGGCTGACATGGTGCTGACATGCCTGCAGATACTGACATGCCTTCCTGATAGGTATTCAGCAGGTTTTCTAGTGCCTCTGCTCAGTTTTATGTTTATCTAAAGTGCTGACTGTTACTGATTCAGTCTGCCACAGGGCTGTGAACATGCAACCCTCACTCTACCCTCCCCTTTCCACCCCTCCCCCCACACCAGTCAAATCTGCACATCAAGATGAGGAATGGTGCGTTGCCTTGTGTCATCCATGTGTTAGCCAGATGGGCCAGGCCAAGCCCTTGTAACAACCTATCAGTTTTTATCTTGTTTACTAGTCTTGTTTTTCATGATGAATGGCAAATCACAGAGCTATGATTACCTCCAAACTGTTCATTCCCAGCTTAGAGAGCCATTTGATGTGAGCTCATGTGCAAATAGTTTGCTGCCCTCATCATGTGTGTATTCTCATGCCATTGCTCATGGATTCCGTAAGAGAGGATTTGAGCCAGATGTCTGGCTAGGCTTGCACATTGACAGTGCATTACACAAAGTTTACTACATTGCAATAGGTTTAATGAGTTTCGATATTTGCAAGAGGCACAGTATGAGTATTACAGTACGCATTTTTTGAGACTTTATGAATATGGTCAACGCAGCTAGTATGGTTTCATGTAGCAGGTGCAAATAAATATTGCTTGTCTTCTATCCTGGAGACGGGGAAAATAACATGTACATGAATTGCATAAGTAACGTCAATGATGTTGCATTTCATCATTCTCTTTTTCCTCTTCAGTATGTTTTTTTTTTTTCTCATACTTTTTCTCATTTCTTTTCTCTCTAATTATCCGTTTCTTAGTAAATCAGTGCATGGAAAGTGATAGACATGCATTTATTTTGTCAGAAGTGTACAACATAATTAGCTCCATTATTGAAATTTCTAACATGCCTATTCATAGAAAATATTCTGTTTGTTCAGATAGTTATAAATGCTGCCAGTAAAGTGAATCGTAGTGTCACACATGGAATTGTATGTGTCCATAAATTGTATCATAAAAAGTCGTTGTGAAGAAAAAGTTTTGAGAACGAGAGTAGTGTCTCCCAGACAGTTCTGCAGATGCAGTGTTGGATGTCTTATCTCTCTGCACCCAGGGGTTTCTGTCTTCCTCTTTCTCATGTTCCCCAACTAGATCCCTTCCTCAGCTTCTTATCTGGATAATGCAAATGGGTGAGAAGCAGCAGTTATCCAAGATTGCTGTGATGATGGTGCTGCCACCGCGTTCTGCTGGAATGTCCCAGACGGGCAGCATTTGTAACAAAGCACACAGCCGTCGGCACAGCTCATCAGATCAATAAGTCAGGCTGACTCGGATGCTACCTTGTAACCTTGCAGGCGCCAGCCTCATGCACCTTTCCTCATGCAGATCTGCAATCTGCAGCCCACAGGTTCTCATAGGTATCATTGCACAGCTGCTTACATGTACATATATACTGACCTACACATATGAATATACTGTGCAGGGATTTTTCATCTACTATGTCTGCTACTCTGGCATTTAAAATCATTTAAACTGCTCAAATTGAAACATCATTACTATCTGCACCTGTGCATTTTATTGTCTTTCACTATGGAAGCTGTACACAATGGCTGTCGAAGTGTGTGGTAATTCCTGTTTTTGTTCTTTCTCTCACAACATCCAGATATTGTTTTATTTCTGCAAAAAAGGCAGAAAACCTCATAATAAATTTTCATAATAAATTTAAAACAAAGCTTTCATTTTCAGGTAAAATTGATTTTCACATTCATATTTAAGTACCCCTGCAATCCTTTATGATTTAAAGTTGGAGTGCAGTTCTGTGATATAGCCTCTATTTTGTGATGCAAAGTTTTGCCGGCAGCAATGGGCTCTGGAGCATGACTTGTAACAAAGTCTGATTAATTGCTTTCATGCACCAATAACAGATTGCAGCTCTCTGTGGCCATTATAGATTTACCTAGATTTGAACATGTAATAAACAAATGAATCACTGCATACACAACAAATTAATATGCTGGGTATTTAATTCTGTTTTGCAATTTGTCCTATGTTCTCTGGCACATGGTGGTTACCCATCAGTTACACTAGAATCAAGCAGTCTTGATATGAGGCAGGTATGCATGTATCTGCATGCAGAGCTGTTCCAGAACTCTTCGCTTTTAACAAAGGCCGTGGTTAGTGGCCAAGTATAAGATATAGGCAACTAGTATGTAGACAGAATCTGAGTTTGTGCATGTCAAATGATGACAACAGATGTTCATGGTGAACGACACTGTCTAGCACTGGGAAGCCATACACAATGCCACACTAGAAAATATAAATGTTTTGGTGAGCAAAGACCCTGTTCTTCATTTCTACAAAGCCAAAGAAGAACTTACCTTGTAGTGTGACATGTCCGGCATCGGGCTTGGGGCTGCCATCGCGCAGAATGGACAACCTATCACTCATCCCTTGTCGGTCTCAAAGGTAGAGATTGTCTCTACCGGCTGGGTATGAGTGCTGCTGTCGAGGACTTTATCGAAAAGCATGACATTTGCCATTCATATGAAAGTAAACAGCAAAATGAAAGCTTACATCCACTCGGGATCCCTAATAGATATGGGCAAAAGTATTCAGTGATGTGTTCACTTTTGATGGCAATGACTATTTAGTCATAGTAGATTACTACTCTAACTTTTGGAAGTGGGACTATCTCGAAAATACACCTGAACCGGCCATGAAAACAGCTAAGACCCTGATACGCCAGGCCAAAGTGTTCAAGACTGACACATATTTATCAGTTCTGGATTTCCGTAACACACCTACACAGGGTGTCGGTGCCAGTCTTGTGCAAAGGTTGGTGAGCTGTAGAACAAGGACGCTACTCCCGATCACTCAGAAACAGCTCAAACCATGTGTCCACTACTGCTAGGCCAAGTTCTTAGAACAGAGAAAACGTAAAGAGACATAACACAACACAGGTCCAAAAAACTTGCCTGTTCTAAGGATAGGAGATGTGGTACAGATTCAACTGCAAGGAAAAGTCCATGGACAGACTCGGAAGAAAACCGGATCAATGAACACCGGATCATATAATGTGGTCACTGAGGACAGTAAAACTTTTCGCATCTACAAAAGTCTGGTTTAAGTTTCAGTTCATCGTCTTTTTTGATGCTGACATCCAGAAACATGACTCCCTGACGACTTCGATTCAACCAGCCGAAGTGAGAGAAGTTCTGCCTCAAAGTAACAGTTCAGACCAACGAGTTACTTGGACTGGTGGGGTGGTGACCAAACCGCAGTGGTTTAAGGAATATGTGATGGGCAAATAAGTGATCATTCTATAGATTGTTAAACCCTGAAAGTGACTTTGGTCATACGCTGAGGTTTCATCAAAAGTAAGAAGTGCTTGGAGGCATTGACTTTTGTGATTTATATGTGTCTAGTTCAAACATTTAATGGCATTTATGATGCAAGAACTCTAAAGTAAAATGGATCTTAATGCTGAAGTGTTACTGAGATGGTGGAAGTGAAATTGGTTAACGTCTTTGTTTAACATGCTTTATAATGCACAGTGTTGCAGTTAATTTGGTAATTTACAAACTTTTGTTGATCAATTTGACATGATGTTTAGTATAAAGTTAAAAATAAAATGAAGTTAACCAGCTGTTTGTGTAATGGTGGTAACGCTTATTACCATAAAGTCTAAAAGAAGGTAGATGTAACAGGTGATGTTATTCCTGTAACTGACAATGTACCAGGTTGTGCACAAGTTATGGTGGTCTGCAAGCAAAAACTGACCAACTGAACAGTGCCCGTGGTACGTTTTCGACAAGGCACAATGACTCTCATACAAGTGCTACAGCATTTATAGCACTCGGGTGTTATTAATTGTTGGTATTCAGTAATATGTAAACACGTCATTATACTTCATAGTAGAATGTATCCAGATGAGTGAATCATTGAGCATTCGGTCATTCTTCTTAACAAAAATGTCTGGATGTCAAACTGAAAATGAAGGGCTACTTGTGTAGGAAATTCATGTAAAGAACTGACCACTGAGAATGAGGATGGGACAAGTTTTTATTACTATCACCATGCTGTTATGATTTGCAGCAGAATTCCTAGCAAGGTTTTTGGTTACTAGCAGTCGATTTCTTTATTCCTGTCAGAAGCTTTTTATCATCCAGCAGTTAGGATGACAAGGAAGGTATTTCTTCTGCCGGAGAATGAAGGAAATAGTTTAGAATTATTAATTAAAGAAACAGTATATGTAGTTTCAAGATAAAGTGGATTGGAGTGTCCACTTTACAGTTCATCTCAATTTCTTACATAGTTATACATAAATTAAATTCTAAAATTTGTTCATGATCTCCAGGAAAGATCTGCACACATTTTGTGTTGCTTATCTTGAATCCAGGTCACCTTGAATGTTTGTCCTTTCTTTTTTAAGCTGAAAATTTCTCTGGCTTAGAATTAAATATTGACTCTGTGATAGATTCTGGCTGGCCTTGGGGTGAGCATTTGTTTGGAAAGTTCTTCCTTCGTTGCCAGATTATAGAATGTGAATGAGTTGCATCACCTTGTAGCCAAGTCTACACAGACTTCGTATTGAGTCCACAGTGGTGTGAGATGACAAACATGGGCTAGCGACAGAGGGCTGGGAGCTTGCCATTGGCCTTTTCCCATTTGCAGGCCCCAAATCTTGTGTTGATGTCCCCTGTTTATGTACCGCTGTACATGGTAAGGTGAGGGTTTAAAGTGACATGTCACTGGATTCATTATATTGGCAAGAGATGCAGTAATTTGTAGTGCTGCATCTGCAGGCTCATTTATACTTTGTAGTATAAAGAATGTTAAGAGCCCTGTAAGCATTAACATATACATGTACATATGTACAAGGAAGTTGTGTATTACAAGTGGTGTCTTGTGGTCTATAGCTGCTTTGTAATGTTGTTGATGGTTATAGGTGTATATGCATGTAATTCTCATCTAATTCTAGTCCACCTTAGTAATAAGTCAAACTTTTGACATTGTTGGTCAGTGATTGTCAGTAAAATACAGGCTGTGTATTCTGTAGCAGTTTTTGTATGGTTGGTGCAGGTGTACATTGTATGGTGTGATAATGTGTAGCTCCAGCTGCTGGTGCCAAGCCTATTCAAGAGTTGCCGTGCTTTCTTGATCAAGACAACAGTGTTGCCATTCTACCTTGAGTAATCAGCATCCAGGGTTATGTGAATGATAAATCTGGTAACATGTCAAACAGTATCAGTGCAGGAGGAGCCCTCTAGCTCAGTCATGACTTGTGTGTGGTTGCATCTCATATGTAGGCTAATCATAAGGCCTGTTGGCAATACCACACCAGCAGTTACAAGGCATCACAAGGTATTGAGGGGTACAGTCAGCTGTGTTTGTCCTTTGATAAGCTTTGGGCAGATTAGAGGACTTTGACCAAGAACACCAGGAGTTTACATTAATAATAACAGACTAATACCATCAGGGCATTGTAACTGTCAGAAATTAATCACAACTTCACATCAATGTTGCGTGGGCTCCAGACTTAGCAAGGATACAATCTGTATTGACCTGTCTTACACATAACTGATATACACGTATGTGCACAACAGGGTTGTAATTGTTAATGTTTACAGTTACTTGTCCAGGTTATCTTTGGTTCATATTGAAAGAATTGAAGACTTCTCCCAAGTTCCTATTTGCATTAACATTAAATTAGATAATGTTTTGTGTTAACATCAAGTGACCTCACTAGTTCAAATGGTTTAAGCACTGGCGTCATGTAACTATCGTGTTCTACACCAATAATGTTACCCGTTTGACAGTGGCTTTAATAATTTTATAAACTACATGTAACAACTGTAGTTCCGATATTGTTAATGGTGACATGTCTGTGATCCTCTATCCCACATTTGTACTTTGATCAGGTATCTTGTGTGTTGTAGATTCAGCTGTCTGAATATGTTTCCTGTTTATGTTAGATATTTGGAAAATAATTTTTTAAAATTGGGTGAAATCCTCACAACATTGTGCTAATTTATTTTACAATCTAGTTATTTTTGCTTTGTTTGATGATGAAGATTAAAATGCAGTCTCTCCATTGAGGAAGGCCATCATTTAAACTGAGCCACAAAGAATGTCCTGCTTTGATCTTTGAAGAAGTTTGAAGTCATGGTCACTTACGTTGTCAGAGTGCACTGCGGATAGAAAAATTGATCGTGTCACGGCAACTTAGAACTAAACATGGGCTTGTGTGACACCATCCAATCACACAGGTGCTTCTTGGCTTATTTCCATGAAGACAGTCTGTTAGGCTGTCCTCAGTTGGTGCACAGGTTCTTTGATCTTCCTGGAATTCCAGATTGGTTGGGTAAAGGTTATCATTGAATGACTGCAGATTTTTGGCTTGGAACATTGCATGTGGAACCTGCTCATATTGAAAGAAACATGATTCATGACTGAAAAGGTTCAGAGCTATCCAAAGAAAATAATGAATAAATTGCAAAATCGTGTTGTTTTTTTGATATGTGTTGATGAAGTTAGGCTTTTTTCCAGGCTTGATATGGTAACATAGCCTAACTGGCTTAACTTAAATATTGATGATGATTTAGGTAGATTGACGAATATCATGCCTTAATCACACTCCATTTCATCTGATTAAAAACCTTCCAAGATGCTCATTTGTTTTAAGTTACAGCAGTGATGGATGCAAGCTAGCTTTCTCAGGCCCTGAGTTATGGCCAAGATTAATGCCAGTGTCTGCTCCATACTCACCACTGATGAGAAGTCCAGAACTTCAGAAGAATTATGATGGATGACATTTGAGGAGTCTAAAGACAAATTTTGTACATCTGTAGTTTACAGTTATATTTAAAGTACAATGATTCCAAAAATGTTGTAATTTGTTTTCAATGCTGTTCATCATAACAATGCTTTGAAGGTTAACCTATTCCTAATTACTCACAGATTTCAAGATCATTAAGAATTTACAGGTACATTTATGTTTGTCGCTTGTGACCCAAAAAAATTTTAAAGAGGCAGTATGTTTGTGGGGTTAATCATGTCTTTATACTTGCTGACTTTTTTTGTCAGAAATCGTAGAAAAACATTTTATCGATACATACATGTAGATGTATCTTGAGAAAGGAAGTTTCTCCCAGTCCGACCATTGACCAGATTGGTCGTATGTTATGGTGCATTAGACATGAGGGTATAGTCATTATAAAAAGCAGAGGAAAGTTGGGGGCCATGGGCAGGCAGCCTGGCTGAGGTCATATGAGGTTTCTAGCAGAGATAACCTGAAGGGCTGACCTGCCACTGTTGCCTGACAGTCATTAATCCTCAGGGGTGCATTAGCCCTGGGGTCCAGTCACTCCGGGATTGCACTCCTTCAGTCCTGTCCTCCTTACACCATAAAAATGAATGCTCAGAATTTGAAATTTGGAATATATTTTCTACAGTTTTTTTATTATTCCTGAAGCAAAGACGAAGTACCTTCAACAGTACATTAACTGTCTGTATTTGATGTGCAAGTGCCATTTGATAAGAGTGGAATGGTTGAATGACCTTCAGAAATATGGAACAGTTGTTTTGTGAAGAGATCCTCTTCTGTATTTTCTCTTTGCCTAAACTTACTTCAAGGTTCAAGGGGAACTTGGTGAACAAGTAATAAAAGTCATGTAGGGTGTGTTGTCTGTCAAATTTCTATGCCTGAGCCAATGGGAAAAGCCTGCTAACATATTGGTGAGGTATTCAGGGTATTTCATTCAAACTGCCTATATGTGCAAAAATCCCCACACACTGACAAGTTTGTTTACTGGAACCTTGTTAAAATTAGACTGGAGAATTTTAGAAGAAAGCAGGGAGTGGAATAGGCAGGTTGTAAGCTGAAAGGCAGGCTCCTGGGGCTTATATCTTAGTCTTGGTGGTCCATATGCTCATACAGGATCTTATAATGCTAGATGAAGGATTTTATCATGCTAGCTGTAGAATACAGGCTTATTACACTATCTGAAAGATACATTTATTTACTAGTATTTGATTTGTGTTTTACGCCCTCCTCAAGAACATTTCGCTTATACCACGACAGCCAGCATTATGGTGGAAGGAAACCCGGTGGACACCCACAGCTATCCGCAGATTGCTGGCAGACCTTCCTACGTACGGCCGTAGAGGAAGCTGAAAGACACGGCTTACCTGTCATGTTACCTGAAGGATACAGCCTTGTCATGCTCGCTGAAAAATAACCTTATCAGAGTGATGACGGTGTTGTACATGCCACTATTAGGGAAATTCAGAGCTACATGCATTTTGCCGATCTCTGCCAATGTATCTACTTTAAATGGCTTAAAATCTCAACCAAAATGTAAAGTGCATTTTTAGAGGCAAATAAGTCATAAAATATTATTTCTGGTGCTGAAATATTAATATTTTGGTTAACATCCTGTCCCAAAACAAACCTCAAAATATTCAAATATCAATAGAACTCTCAGGGTGAAGAATGATGAGCAACTTAGTCACAGTTGAAATTTTAAGTCATTTACAGTTCTCCTAGAAGAAACTATTACTTCACTTGATAACATAGTAACTTTCACAATGGTACAAGTGTATACCTATACATGAAAACTTACAAATACTGTACTGTTTCCTGGCTCAAGGAGCAAAGCAATCTGTTGACCTTTTGGGTGTTGTTGATAAATTTTCAGTAGTGTTTTTCATTGCAAATAAAACCAAATGCAAATCTTTAAAGTTGAGCTGGCTTTATTGCGCTGGCTTTTGCCCTGAATGACATTTCCTTACATTTTAACCTGTTGACAAGTTAACTAGTTTGGGATTTTAGGAAATCATTACCTTGTCGGGACTAATGAGGTTATACGCACAATTTTCCTAATCAGGAACATTGGCAGTGTCAGCTGATTTCTTGAAAGAAGTCTTTTACCTTGATCCCTGAATTTTGGTCTTCCCATGTAGATGAATGGTGTGGCCAATACAACAATACATGTACATCTGAATGATCTTAAAATTAAGTTCACATGCCCATGTGCTGTTCCCTTTAGTTACACAATTTGCCTTCTTCGACTGGTGTCAAGTCCAGCTCATGCTGGCTTCCTCTCCAGCCATATGTGGGAAGGTCTGCCAGCAACCTGCGGATGGTCGTGGGTTTCCCCCCGGGCTGTGCCCGGTTTCTGCCCACCATAATGCTGGTCGCCGTCGTATAAGTGAAATATTCTTGAGTACGGTGTAAAACACCAATCAAAAAAAAAAAAAAAAAATCTTCGACTGGTGTTGCTCAAGGCAGCTTTTGGCTTATGAGTTTAGGTGAAACGTTGCCTTCCAAGGATCAAGTATAGTCAATTAAGGGGGAAATTGATCAAGAGTGTGTCCAGGGGCTGTGGTCATTGAGAAGACACGATGGCAGAATTCACAAAAACGGAACAATTATCGTAAGGCGAGGCAAAATCAATATGAAGCACTCTCCTGTGCTGGTGGACTATAGCTGTTAACCAAACTCTTCACCCACTGATAGGTAGCACAGAGAACATGTTCAAAATTGCCCTAACTTTCCACAGGTCGCTGCTAAGTGGATGGTTTTGACTTAATTGAGATATTCTGGCCACAGACTGTGCTGGTTGATTTTTTTTTTTTTGCCTTCAAATTATCTTTCTTCAGGCAATAAGTGCTCAATGCAGATTTTCACCAGCTAATCCTGGCCAGATGTGGCAGAGCTCATTCGAATGTAGCCACATTGTGTACATGTATTGTAGTTTTACTTCTCCTGAATATAGCTGCAGGACTTGGGTCCTGCTTTCTTAGATGATCACAGTAAGAAATGTTGTTTGCTTATCTCAGAGCAGGCCTTTACATGTAATGTGAATCTGGCAATCCGATTGTCATTATGACTCCCATAAACCAACACTACCAGAATCTGCTTGCATTGTATCAATACATTGTTTCATATCATTAAAGTTATAAACATGACATCCCTAAAATCTGCTTATTTTTATATGCATTGACCCCTTGACTTGGGACTGTATATTGGAACAGTGGCTTTGTTGTGTTAGATTTGGACTAAATTCTGGTGGTTTTCCGCAAAAATTGTGTATGAGAATCTGTTTAGATTATTGTGAAAAATGACGTGATAAAGGTCTGGAGAGTTGTAAATATATCTGTTTTGCATATCTGAGATACCCTGCATGTTATAAGTAGATCATTACGTGCATTGCTTTCTTTCAAGGTAAAATGCGATTCAGTGATTTGTTTTCAGTGACATAAACATATCTGGAGGCTGATTCTGTCTATGTAGGCTTAAACTCAGTTAATTAGTTGTCTGGGGAAAGTGGGCATAGGGTGGGGGTAGGTGTGGGGGTGGGGGCAGCATGTAAGTGGGCAGCTAAGTCCAAGGGCTGGGGATGCTAATGGTGAGGAATGTAGAGAGCCTGCAGCAACAATGATCCTATCAAAAACTGAACCTTTAATCAGGCTTGCTTTGCCAGTAGTATGCATGAATTTCCATATGTGAGGGAGACATTACTGGGGATGAGTTGGGGGTTTCAGAAGCAGTTAGAAAATATCCCTGTGGTCAGCAGGGAGGCAGGGAGGCAGGGAGGCAGGGAGGGGCATGGCAGATGGAGTTTCTACTGTTGTCATGGAAATAAGAGTGAAGCCCTTTGTACAGCCTGGCTTGTGCAGACAAAGAACCACAAGGACTATCAGGCTAAGAGCTGATGTGCATCTGCACAAGAGTTTATTAGAAATCACTCCCTTCATATGCCAGATGCTATTTACAGGGAATTTATTCTGCAAATTGAAATGAAAAAGCTTATTATATGCCTCTGATTATGACCAATGTTGTGTATGTTAACTTTGTGTTGGTCTGCATATGTTTCATAACAGGAATTTGTAGGTTGATGTACAGCAGACGTCCTGAAATGCTGCATTCGTCTTCACCTGTGCTGCTTCTGTTCAACACTTTATTGTTTAAGTTTATGTCTGTTTTCCACACTAGAAAATACAAGCCTCGTAACCATTAAATCAAGCATGTAGATATGAGAGTTTCAAAGTCAATAATCCTAGATCAGCCTTTTAACTGCCAGTTTTGAACATCACTGAATATGTGTTATATTTAAAAACATGTACAAAAGTGATGATAGCTATGATAACTTAACTGTTTGAAATGTTCAGATCTATATGAAATTACAAAACAATAAGGGTGAAAATTTATGACAGGATGAAGTGTAGACGGAAGTTATCAGTGACTTCCAGTAAGTAAAGAAGGAAATAAACCTCAGTGTGAAGCAAGCTGCATGATTACATGTATGTGTACACAAAAGCATCACTTGATAATGGATGGACGTTGGAGAAGTCTGAATTGTAAACATGATATAAAAATAGATAGATTGGTTCATTTGTGTATGTAAGACCCTAACCACACTGTTTCATTATTGCTTGGTATTTTCTGAGTTTCCTTGCAAAATTTAAAAATGGTACTTGCTAATGCCTCCCTTGGCACTCATCATTGAGAGGTTAGAGCAAGAAAACATAACTGGTTGAACGGTGTCAGTATAATGTGACTGGGTGGGGTGTCATGTCTAGTGTTCTTGGCATGATACTTCAGTGGCAGAAGCACTTTGGTGGCGTGGACTCGCACTGCCACAAGAAAACACAGAATAGGTACACACACTTAATGACTCCTCGTCGTTACATGACTGAAAAATTGTTAAGTATGACGTTAAGCCCAAAGCATGCATACGTACATACACCCTTTCAAAATTGTTATGATGCTACTCCATTTGGTTGTAGTGATTTTATGGGTACACTAATCTTACTGAAATCCTGCTAATCTCAGAATTGTATGAGTAAGGTGGTATTGGTCCTTTGTTACATTTGATCCTAGAGAAGCGCTGTCCAAAGTCTGACACCAGAATCTGGTCTGAGCTTTCCAGATGTCAGCAATCAGCCTGCTCCTGGGAGGTAGGATCAATAGTGCCAGGTTTAGAAGACCTGGGACCAGTTTAATATCATCTGTGGCTTGTGGCTTGGACATTTTAGAGAATCTAGCCAGTCTGTCACAGACTTAAATACTTGATGGACTTTTTGTCTCGGTCTTGAATAGTTTTCCCTAATGTCCCGTTATTTCACCTTGATAACATTGAATCTTAGGCAGATGGTAGACACAGGTGATTTTCTACTGGGTTAACGGTCACCTTATAGGTGTTTAAACTGATAACTACTAAACCTAGCTCATGAAAAATAAATCGATTGCTTTAGAATTTGTCAAATGAACCAATAATAAGGCCTGTTTGATTTCACCCAAAACTGTTTTTTCATATTACTACATGTACATGCAATTCATGGTGTCCATGAGACAATTAAAAAAAAATGATTTTGCTCAGCATTACTGAAATAGTAACTTTATATATGGAAAGGAAAACTTTAGTTTTAAAGGGAATTTTTGTTTGAGAAAAAGTGTGCCGAAAATTGTTGGGAAGTTTGGGCCACTTTCACAAAACTTCGGAAGTTGTATTTCTCGTCATTTATGGGAAAAGTTACAAAAAAGAACGATTTACAAAGTTTCATGAAATAGAGCTCTCATGACCATCCCCTATTTGACACTGACAGTATTGATCGCTGCATGGTACTGCTTGCAGAATTGCCCAGTATTCCCTGGAGTTTACAGGCTATCTGCTGATCTGGTTATCAGATATCATTGCACAAACCTGCCATGTCAGCATGTCCAAAGCCATTAATTTGTGATCAGTTCCACAGAGCACCTGGCAGATACAGGGCAAAACCTAGCAGACGTTTACTGCTCCCTGGATTGTTGCCATCTAGATGTTTTTTTCTGTTTATTTTAATACCACAAAATTCATCACATTTGACTTTACATCTGTAATGAAGGATTTCAATGAAGTAAAGTCTCTGTAAGATACTCTTTCTTGACTTTTAGGAATGACATACATGAACATCAAAGTTTTGTTGCCTGTAAATAACTGAAGTTTGTAAAAATTGTTATAAATAGAAGGGTATATATGTCACACTTAAACCATTTCACAGAAAAAAAGGGGTGTGGGATTTGGGTGAATTTTTGAAGGCAGTTACTAGGGAAAGCAAAGTTTGTTACTGTGGAATTTTATATTACTTCACTAGACCGTTGATGGAAAAATGTGGAATTTTGTCTAACCCCTGTATAAAATTGCAAGGACAGCCAAGTGTATGGAATTTTCTGCAAACAGTTGATGGGAACAGCCAAGTGTGTTGGATTTTGTGTGACTTCTTCAGGCAATTGATGGGAACAGCCAGGTGTGTGGGATTTTCTTCAAACAGTTGATGGGAACAGCCAAGTGTATGGATTTGTGTGACTTCTTCAGGCAATTGATGGGAACAGCCAAGTGTGTGGGATTTTGTGTGACTTCTTCAGACAGTTGATGGGAACAGCCAAGTGTGTTTGATTTTGTGTGACTTCTTCAAATAGTTGATGGGAACAGCCAAGTGTGTGAGATTTCATGTGACTTCTTCTCTCAATTGATGGGAACAGCCAAGTGTGTGTGATTTTGTGTGACTTCTTCTGGCAGTTGATGGGAACATCCAAGTGTGTTAGATTTTGTGTGACTTCTTCAGGCAATTGATGGGAACAGCCAAATATGTTGGATTTTGTGTGACTTCTTGAGGCAATTGATGGGAACAGCCAAGTGTGTGGGATTTTGTGTGACTTCTTCTGGCAGTTGATGGGAACATCCAAGTGTGTTAGATTTTGTGTGACTTCTTCAGGCAATTGATGGGAATAGCCAAGTGTGTTGGATTTTGTGTCACTTCATCCAGCATTTGATGGGAACAGCCAAATGTGTGGAATTCCATGTGGCTCCATTGGGCTACTGATGGAAGGTGCTTTGACTTTGTGCAGGCAATTCATGGATAGTCATTAAAGTGGAATTCTGAATGACTTTTTCAGTTGTTGATGAAAATAGCCATTGTGTGGAATTTTGTGTGACCTAAAATGGTTGGTTGTGGTGTACAGTACATGCATGAGATTAATGGTGGTGGGATAACAAGTATATTTTCATGGGCAGTGATCAAGTCATTATCAGCTTCATCAAAGAGTCTACAGAAGGGTTTGGGAACGTCCTGCTAGGATTTGTGTGGAATTTTGTCATTCTGTTTCATATGGGATCACTTTCCTAGCATTCAGGGATATGTGCCTTCCTAAAGCTATTTGTACAGCTTGTTAAACTTCAGTCTAAAGATCCATGTATTCTGTATGAAATGAAGATTAAAGCTTTGTCTGCAGTATGGTCTCAGGTAAGGTTTATTTGCTTTCAAGTGTTATCTAGGTCTAGGAGTTGATCTGTTGCTCTATCAGATAATAACTTGTTGGTTGTGCCATCATCTGGAAGCCATTAGAGCCTACTCATGTTTGTGTTCAAGCACAGAGGTGTGTATATAACTAGCCTGGAATGTCAAGTACAGGGCAGAGGGTGAGATTCAGTTTGGCCTGAAGTTTGAGTCTTGAATTTTCCAGTACTAGAATGTCGCCAATTTTGCAACAGACAAAGTCTCAAGTGTTGTCTCATATGAATCTCTTTTAGAAATTGAGGCTACCATTCAAAACTTGTTGGTATGGAATGTGAAATGGGACATCAGAGGCCTGTGTTTGCACACATCTAAGCATGGTTTTATAGCTTAATCTTGGACCATAGAAATTAATTTTTCACCACTTCATAAATGTAATCATTAATGTTAGGCAGTGTGAGGAGGTTCAGGGTTGCCTGAATCAGAAATGACTGTGTGGAGTTGGTTCCTGGTCATTACCATTAGATGGTTAAGCAGACAGTATTTGTCTTTGATGTGTTCTTGTCTATCTATGTAGTTAACATCTCTATCTGAAGCTGCTCAGGGGGATCAAGTGGGCAATGGTAAAGAGTGTTGAACCATGTCAATCTCAGAATGGGGGGTTAAAGCTGGAGGCTATTGGCTGAGTGCTGGCAGGATGGTGATAGTGGATGGGGATACAGGCTGTTGTAGGAGAAGTTTATGGGGTGTTGGTTGGGCCAGCTGTGAAATTAGACAAGTGATTACTTCAGCCTTCACGCCACTGAGGCCATCCAAGTGAGGACTTTATCTGAACAACCATGTTTCTCTCTAAGGTCTATGTAATTCCTAATGCTGTAGTGCTGTGGAGGTGCTGATGCCCAACGTGGAAGTAGAAGCCCAGGAGAACTTCATGTCACTCACTGCAGGGAGTAGGGCTGTGTGCATCAGACAGTCTCAATCTGCACACAGTTTGGTGATCCATGAGCAGATTAACGGAGTGCCCAGGAGGGCCATTTGCAGATCTCTTATCCTACAGTGTGGATCCTATTGTAGATTAACTGTTGTGCCGTAGACTTGAGGGATAACCTAGAAAGGTAGCTCCTGTGCTAACGAAGGTTATACTGTGGGTTGAAATGGTACAATGGAGAAGTCACGGATAAAGTTCTTACATATATACATGGAACCAACTTGTGTAGTATTCCATACACTTGTAGACACATACATATCATGGGTCAGCAAAACATTTGTTCTCAGTTGCTCTGTAAATGAATTGTTAAATATCTCATTTTGTTGTTTGTACATAATTTCACCTTGACACTCAGTTATTCACCCGCCAACTTGTCTCGTATGTCTTGCCTATATTCTCAAATGAAAAGATTTCTTATATCTGTTTATAAAGGAGTTGAGAGGATATTTGAAGTGTAAATTTCTTGATGGGGCTTATTAAGTGTAAAAGTATAATCTGTTATGGTATTGGTGAGGTATGCCGTACTGGACATCCATAAATACGTATGTAGATTGTAGAGCACTCTGTCACAGTTTTAGTATGTGTGATACAAGCAAGAATACTAACATAATAATAACGCTTTATTTTCTCGGGAGATCAATTAATTACAATCCAGCCTCATCACTCATACACATGCTAACACAAAAAGTTATATATATATATAGTATGCATAAAATGTAGATAAACTTAGTGATACAAGGTGGTCAGTGATTACACAACATGTACAGTTTCACAGTTAATGAAAACAGAGATATTTTGAGCCAGCCATGATGAAGGACATCACCACCCATTGATCACTGTCTGCTGAGAGAGATACTGACCAGAAAACCAATCATATCATCGATACCTTCACACCTCTTCCATTTTATGTACCGTATTTCCGCAACCTTTTCGCAAGGAGCCGAGGCGAGTTCAGCTTGCTGCACGATGTCACAACTCTACTACATTGCCCTGACCGATACGAACATAAAAGCCCATGCCGCGAGTAGCTGCATGTGGGACTAACGTGTTTTCACACCACTGGTCACTTAGCAGCAGGCAGCGCAATGGGTGGTGTGGGTATAAACAATGCTCGTAGGGCTACAGGCTAGGGGTGAAGGCCCCCAGTTTTAACTGGTGTCATGCAAAGATATATGACGAAACTTGAAAACTGCACAGCTATCCAGTTAAATGTACAATTTCATGAAATTCTCGAAAATTCCCACTTTGATGTGCTGTAAATCAATGTCAAGTATGATAATGGCCGTTACATGATCTTGATGAGAACAGCCAAATGTGTCATATTCCAAATCAGTGAAATCGAGGCGGTCTAACAACTTTGACGAGTATAATTAAAACGGTTTGGTACAGGTGTATCAAACGTTTTGGTGGTATTTGATGCTGTACTCAAGAATATTTCACTCCCACGACGGCAGTCAGCATTATGATTTGAAGATTTCATTAAGTGGCGATCCTAAATTCATTGTGCACGAGTTGAACATGGTGTTCACCTGTTTGTAATTGGATGCCCATAAACAGCTTCTTATTGCAACAGTCTTAAACGTATTGGTGAAAGGCTATTGCCATTCGCCAGCACATTTTCTAGGAACTCACAGTCACGTGTGTCAAATTGTCTTACATGTAACTGACAGCTTGCAGAAATCAACATTGACCAATGAGATGAACTTATTTTCATTGACCCGCCCCTTGGAATAAAGTTTGATCGTGAAATCTCATGCCAAATCTAGACTAGATGACGGGAGTTCAAATTTTTACACATCGTCATGTACCTGGTGACGATTACGACTCTTAATTACAACTTTCAGTTTGGCCTTGATACTAAACCATGTCAGTAACACAATCATACAGGGCCTCTGCTGGTTGATGTATTATAATGATGTTCACAACATGTAATCTGTTTAGCACGGGCAAAACAACAGGTGGTCGTCTCATGTCTCTTGCTGTGATTGATGTGTCCCACAAACTATGCTTGAACTGAGCAAAGTTGCGATTTGCAGATCAATACCACTCTGCTGTTAAAATTTGAATACACTCTGTCAGATGTAGATTGACATTGCCTCAAAATTTTCATGCTAAGAATGCTAGCCTATTGTTAGGTCATCAGAGCCTACATTGGTAGTTGTGAAGACGTGTACATGCATGTTCTAATCTCATGCAAACAAACTGGGTGAAAATGAATTTTCTTTCGATAACAATCATATAAAACTAAGGCAAATGTCCATAAGTGGAGGCTTGTGTTTAAAAGTGTTTTGTTCAACCTATGGAAGCATTAAAAATCACAAATTTAACATTCAGTTATAAATATTTTAGATACAGGCAAACATTGTTACTTTGATTATCAGTTTAGAAACTTTTCGCTCTACATGCATCTTGTAACTATTTTCTGAAGAAAAGAAGAACGAGTCCAATCATAAAGAGCGTGCTTTTCAGAAGTGAATGTATGCATCAGAACTACTCATACAGGGATTAGGAGATTAAAGATGAGTGTTTAACCCTGCCTTTCATTAACAAGTCTCCATATCCTGCTAAAGATCACCATCACCATACCACACATGAGAATTACATGCGTACAAGAATTGACTGCTTGACACCCTTGAGTTCGGGGTCTACAGGGATGACAAGTGTCGTTTAAAATAATACACACAGTCGGGTATTATCAGCTCAGCATAATATGTAATTTTACAACAATCTCACATTTAACCATAGCTATAAATGGCTTAAAATAATGTTACATCTCTAACTGTTACAGTGTTGATGTCGAATAATCATTTAGGGTACATGTACATAAAACAGTGAATATGCCTGTTAGCTGTTACATGTCATGCTACACAATATGAGTACAAGTGTAAGCTGATCATGTTCTTACCTCAGTCATCCGTTATCATGTTCTCAAGGCTTTATGTGTTCATGGAGGTGATGTGTTGCTGCAATAGCAGGTTTGTGTATCACCTACAGAGTGTGTAAATGAAGACATCACCTGTGAAGAGGTTTGAGGATACATGCACATGTAGACCCATATGGATATCTCAACCTTCCCAACTGTCATGTACATTACTGTACACCACATTCTAACAAGCATGTTTCATCCAGGATAATTGATGATCATGTCGTGCTTGTGTCTGTTACATTGCTTGCCCTGTCTCTGTTACATTGCTTGTCCTGCCTCTGTTACTTTGCTTGCCTAGTTGCTGTTACACTGCTTGCCCTGTCTCTTACACTGCTTGCCCTGACTTTGTTACATTGCTTGCCCTGTCTCTGTTACATTGCTTGTCCTGCCTCTGTTACTTTGCTTGCCTAGTTGCTGTTACACTGCTTGCCCTGTCTCTGTTACACTGCTTGCCCTGACTTTGTTATATTGCTTGTCCTGCCTCTGTTACTTTCCTTGCCTAGTTGCTGTTACACTGCTTGCCCTGTCTCTGTTACACTGCTTCCTTTATCTGTCTTATCTTGCTTGCCCTGTCTTGATTACATAGCTTGCCCTGATATGTCATTTGTTCTTCACCTTTATAATACCAGCACATACTAAGTTTATAACATCTGGACTGGGTGAAAAGTATTGTAAACCTTGACGTACCGATGTTCAAGAGGCACTTAGCGCTGAATATTGTTTTTGGCTTTGTGGTAGCAAAAATCCAATTAGGCTTACCCAGATAGGTTCCATCAAGAATGTCTCTAGCGACCAAAAATTAAATATTTATTTAGCTTAAACAATTTGCCAAGTATCCTCCGCATTTAAACGTGGTTTCTCATCTCTATCATACCTTAATTCATGTATGCATGACTGGAGACTAGTGGATAGCCAAAAAGCAATGTTGCACTGATACCATTGTCTTAGGCATTTTGTTAGTTGTGTGCAGAACAGTCTTGGTGCTGTGGAGTAGTGACCTTACCCAGATTCCAAGGGGGATTATATATTCATTACATGTTAAGGAAGCCTTGAAAGAGTTTGTCAGCACCCATAGTAGCTGCTTAGCCTCTGCATGTAAAGATGTCTGCCAAGCTTCTAAAAGCCATTTATCCCTCAGACTGAAGTAGTTGTACGACACATTGATGTTGAATGATGCAAGGCTTCCTGCTTAATGGGGACAAGTTTAGTTATGATAACCCTCTGCCCTGCAATGCTTTAATCCTGAAGTGGCCTGTTCAGTTGTGGTTATTGAGTCTGATTGATTTACTGCATGAGTTCACTTTCATGTAAATTGAAATAAGATTATTATTGCGTAATTGAGCAATTTGAAATCTGGAGTGTACAAAAACATGTGAAAGAGCCATTATAAGCAGGAGAATATCACATTAGAAGCAGGAGAATATCACATTAGAAGCAGGAGAATATCACACTAGAAGCAGGAGAATATCACATAAGCAGGAGAATATCACACTAGAAGCAGGAGAATATCACATTAGAAGCAGGAGAATATCACACTAGAAGCAGGACAATATCACATTATAAGCAGGAGAATATCACATTAGAACTGTGCAATTTGATCACACATTTCTTACCTGTGAATATGTAGACTAGAAAGGATTGATGAAATGTATGTATCACAATCCGTTTTACAGGTGAATTGGGTTTATGTGTTTCAGTTGCAGAAATGCAACTGTTCGAAACTTTGACTTGTAATTGTTGGGTACTGAAGTTTGCTCTCGATTCTCTGTGTTATGGTACCATATGTTTACTCAGTAGACTAAAGTTAAGGGGTTTTCTTCAGCCCCCTAGCTATTTCTAGAATGTTTAGTTTTTAAAATATATTCACCAAGATAAATTGTCAATTTGGACCATGATGTTGCTTCAGCCAGTAGTCAAAATGGCCCGTAAAGCCCATCTTGCCTTTGGTTGCTGATTTCATATAGCCTAGTGAAAGTTCTTCCAAAACAGTAAAACTGTGTGTTTCCTGATACAGTTTCATAGATATGTCTGATGGTGATTAGGTAAATTTCTGACCTTTTTGTATGAAAACATGTACGTGTTGGCCTGATGGCACAGTTTAGAAGGTGTAATTACATCTCTCTTACACCACAGTTCTTGGTAATTGTTGATAGTTGGAAATGAATAATGTATAATTCCACAGCAGAACTGAGCATATCTCTCTGCAGTTTATTCTGCTCCTTCCTGTTTTCTTGATGTCCATACAAAAACGCTTGTGTGAAAGGTTAGTGTTAGGGACCACTCAATGGGCATACTTGCTCTTGCACAATCTTCAATCCAAAATTAGGTGGAACACTTTGAAATCATTGACCATGAAAGTGGGAAGGTGATATATATTATTAAGTAAATACTTTCAAGCTGTATCAACACTGTTTTTTTCTGGTAAAATTCAATTACATAATTTCTTGGAGGATTCAGACCTATTGAATGTTGCATGGTAGTTTTTGGAGGCATGAGTTTGTAAGGAGCTGATGGCATATGGCCTGTTAGATATAATGGGGTCTAAAAACATGATGACCTTGGAAGGTGGTTAAACTGCACAATTAAATTGATAATGTTTTATCTGTAAATGTTATATAGATCCATACATGTATGTATACATTAATATATCTGTTTCCATGTTTTTTTTGTTTAGGTTTGATTTTTAAATTAAAGCAATGAAATAGTGACATACAGAAATATGGTTATCAGTGTGTGCATTTTTTTTCTAGACATCTGTGGAGCAATTGAAAAGCAAGAACAGCATTATTAATTTATAAAAAAAGGACTGGACAAATCTTCTGCATTATTGACTGTTTCCAATGGTCTGGGGTCGTTTCCCTCAAGCCATTTCTGACTTCAATCAAAATTAAAAATCTTGCCACATTGCTTTTTTGATACCAGAAGTTTAAAGTTTGACAATTGTCTTTGGGTAGCATTTATGATGTGGTCAAGATTACAGTTTACCAGGCCCGAAAGCAAACTCTATATTCGTGTTTCAAATTTTGGCGTAAGTCAGTAATTGCTTTGTGGAATTGGCCCCTGATTGTGACCAATGCTTTGTGTAAAGTATGATATAGACAGCAGTACTCCATGTCATCGGAGAGGCTGGGTTGTGCGTGTCCTGATTGTGACCAGTGCTTTGTGTAAAGTATGATATAGACAGCTGTACTCCATGTCATCGGAGAGGCTGGGTTGTGTGTGTCCTGATTGTGACCAATGCTTTGTGTAAAGTATGATATAGACAGCTGTACTTCATGTCATCGGATAGGCGGGTTGTGCGTGTCCTGATTGTGACCAGTGCTTTGTGTAAAGTATGATATAGACAGCTGTACTCCATGTCATCGGAGAGGCTGGGTTGTGTGTGTCCTGATTGTGACCAGTGCTTTGTGTTAAGTATGATATAGACAGCTGTACTCCATGTCATCGGAGAGGCTGGGTTGTGTGTGTCCTGATTGTGACCAGTGCTTTGTGTAAAGTATGATATAGACAGCTGTACTCCATGTAATCAGAGAGGCTGGGTTGTGTGTGTCCTGATGTGGATGGAGGAGGACTTTATGAGAGTATGTACAGAGATAATCCAATATTCATCTCTGGTTGACTTGATTATCCACTGATGTAAGATGTAAGCATCACTGACCCTATGATGTAGTGTAGCCTGACAGCATATGGAGGAGGGTAAGGATGTCAAACCAACACCCCCAGGCTAAAGTTAGATCCATAACATCACAGGGATGACTCAATTATTCCTTGAACTACACACACAGGTTTAACTCAAACCTGTACATATTTGAAGTGATAATGAACAATTAATGTGTGAAACTTTGCAGAAGTGCTAACGACATCTACATGAGCCATCTGCTAGAGATCCTTTTTCAGCTGAATAGTGGCAGTTGTAGATATCTTCACCAACAGTGATTTTGGCTAGAGGCATCTGGCTGAAGGTACTTGGTTGGATATCTAGCTGGAGACCTTTACTGCGAGGACCTGTAGCTGGAGGCCTTTACTGCTGGGGTTTCTAGCTGGAGGCCTTAACTGCTAGGGTTTCTACCTGTAGGCCTATACTGCTAGGGTTTCTAGCTTGAGGCCTTTGCAACTTACTGACACATGTTACTTGTGCTCATTGTGGCCCAGGTCTTGATAGTTGGGCCAGAATCGCTACAGCTGGCATATACAGCTAAGGTACTTCTGCTTCTCATGGCTGCCAGTTTGATCAATATTTGTCTTCTGCCTTACCATTTCATTCCATAATGTTACTGATATCTAAATGACTACATGTATGTGGTGTTTTTGCATCAAAAGTGCATAGACTAAATGTTTCTCTGTTTTATTTTATAGTTTTTTTTTTTTTTTTTTACCTTTTTCTTTCTTACATCACACAGCTGTTATAAGTAGGCAGGGATTGGTTTTGAATTCTGGTCCTGTGGGAAATGTTTGCCTTTTTAAGAAATCAACTACATCACAATTCTAAAATCCAGTGTTGAATTGTAATAATGTATTTTACAGATGGTCAGTGATTTGCAGCTGAATTGTGGCTGACAGGTTGGACAGATTAGCCCTGATGATGCTGTAGTTTTAGTGGCTTTTGATCAGCATGACATGTGTACAGTACAAAGCTAGATCTCCTTGTCTTATAGATCAATGAATTTATGTATAATCTGTGCATGACCCCTGGTGGGGAGCCTCATCAGATCTAGGGAAAACACACTATTAGATGGTTTGAATTCTTGTCTTTGGAAATAAAAGGGTATTGATTGTTAGTGTAGGGTGAAGTGTGGGACTGTGGGGTGGGGTGGGGTGGTGTGGTTGTGGGGGGATAAAGGCTAATGATATGTAGGAGGGCTGTGGTCAGCTAGATGCTGGTGGGGTGGGGTAGGTAACCAGGTGTAGACCAGCCAATGACATAACAGTAGGGCTGGCAGTTAAAGGGTGTGCCCAGGCTGTGTGGAAGTCATCTGTTGACAAACAGAAGACTGTGAGTCACTGTGTCCAGTGCACTCTGCTCATAACTAAGCGTCACATACACATGCATGTGAGAAATATTCCTGTCCAGGCTAGGAATATACCTGTGATTACCTGAATTCAGCTCAGCTCTCTTTCACTACAGATATTTCTCAGGTGTGCTAGGATGTTACCTGTACAGCTGGCATGTACGATTGAGTCTGTATAGTATGCTTTACCTCTTTCAGATCAGAGAAGTTGCACAGCTACAAGGACCTTTGACCTCTGACACAAGAATTAACAGGTAAATTCAGAATGGGGAACCGAGCCAGCAAGAAGAGTAAGAAGGACAAGAAAGAAGAAGCTGTAGAGGAAAAACCAGAACAGGTAAGCTGTGGCAGAATAAGTGACACCTCATGTCCATTTGTGATATTATCATTATGCTGTATATGAGACTTACATGTTGCTCATGTTCTTTATTCTGTAGACACAGATAACAATAATAAATTTTACAAAATATGGTAAAATATTGTTAGTGTCTTATAAATGAACAAGATATCATAGGAAGAAACAAATCCTGCACCTGAGACATCTTATTATTTACCTGCTTTATTTAGGCGGTGTGTTGACATAAGGTGTGTCCAGATGTTCCGCTGATGTTTGACAACAGTTACATGCTGTGCAGTTATAAGGAGCTTTGTTGAGGAATTTCCCTTATTTTGCTTCTGAGATAGTGATGTTGATATTTGAGCTACATGTATATTTCATGAAGAAAATCCATTTGCGCACAAGGGTGTGGTTCATTTGTGATCAACCAGCCCTGATGGATCAGTTAGTAGAATGTCCATTTCAAGGGCGGTAGATCCTGGGTCGCGTCACACCTATGACCTTAAAAGAGGAATTTATAGCTTCCTTGCTTGGTATTCAACATTAAGGGGAAGTGCAGTGACTTGTTGACACATACCAGTATAATGGGGCAGCTTACTTACCGTCAGTAAGTCGTATGAGTGGAGCAGCAATAGGTAAAAGAATGGTGGAAATCTGTCTTGCAACAAAGAGGAACATTACATGCTCTCTAAGGTCTAGTTCGTCGTCATATGACTGAAAAATTGTTAAGTATGATATTAAACTCCAAGCACTCACGCGCTCACTCCCTCGCTCCATTTGTGACCACTGGGGCTAGCTCCTGGTACCAGATCTGGGTAATTTACTAGGCTTGTGCTGGTTTGGGGGATAATTGGATGAGATTTCACACAGATTCTCAGTATAGAAACATTTAAACACTTAGACCTATACATCTTTACATAACCTGCGGATGGTCGTGGGTTTCCCCCGGGCTCTGCCCGGTTTCCTCCCACCATAATGCTACCCGTCATCGTAAAAGTGAAATATTCTTGAGTACGGCGTAAAACACCAATCAAATAAATAAATAAATAACATCTTTACATCTCACCACGATCAATCAAATTCAGGATCGCGCTGTTTTAAGCGGAGGTAATGAAGTGATAATGATAATGATTTGATTGTTTGCCAAAGTGACTTATTTGACTGAACAAGAAGTGCATGTAAATGGTATCATGGGTACTGGAAATCCTGTATTAAGGTGGACTGTGGTCTCTAGGCTGGATACTGGTTTGCTCATTAAGGATTTACTGAGATCCTTGTTTGACTACTCTGCTGAAATGAACCAGACTGGCATCTCAGATAATTTTGGTTTATTCCAAAGGGAATAAACATTTAGTCTTACATGTACACTGAGGGAAATAGAGAGCACCATGAAATAGCAGTTCTCCTTCATTGTGAAAATATGTGGTATGTTTACACCGATCAGTGAAAAGAAATTACCACAACATATGAACAAGCTCACTTTAATCATTGATGTTGTCCTGGTGTATAACACCTGTCAAATGGTTTGTAATCTTAAACATACAGGCACTGTTGATGAATGCCCATTGAAAATTCAGATGTGCTTGAATTGAGATGTAATTTGTCAGCATTTGTACAGGAATAGCATCTACAGTGAACATAGTCTTTGCTGGTTGCGTGAAATTTCAGTAATTTGAGTTGGAGTAATTTCCCAATAAGCAAATTAATAAATGAATAAAAATGTGATTATATGTAATTGCTGATATTAATGAACACTACAGGGCCAGACCAGTGAGGGGCAGTCAGAAGACAAGAAGCCAGAGTGTGACCAATCCACTGGCAAAGAAGGGGAAGCAGGCACTAAGGATGGGGGTGGTGAAACTGAGGGGGGTGGGGGAGAGGCTAAGGCAGGAGAAGATAACTCTGAAACCAAAGCTGGTGAGACAGCCCCAGAAGTTGCCGAGACAGCCCCAGAAGCTGCCGATAGTTCTAAACCAGACTCTGTTGAAACAAAAGCAGCTGATAGGAATGAGGCAACTCCTGAGACGGGGGCAAGTGCAGAACCTGAAAATCCTTCAGAAACTGTTGAGAGTAAAAGTGCAGAGCAAGAACCAGCACCTGTAGAAAAGGCAGAGGCTTCTCCAGAGGCTGCAGCCCCAGAACCTGTTAAAGAGGAACAAGTTACTCAGGCACCGGCGGAGGTGGCCAGCGAGGAGCCATCAGCCCCTGCGGAGGAGCCAGCTGAACCTGAGGAGGCCGTACAACCCCCTCCACCGGAGCCTCTCCCAGTCCAGGACTCTCCTGCTGCAGCCTCCAGTGCTGAGGTTCCAGATGAGCAGGCTCCTGTACAGACTGAGGAGTCTCCGGCAGATGGGGATGCTCCTACAGCTGACGAGGCTGGGGCACCAGCTGAAGAGGAAGCCACTAAGGAGGTGGAAAGTTTACCATCACCACCCCCACCTGCTGAGGAGCCGGCACCCCCACATGAGAATGGCATCAATGGTGATGTAGCTGAAGAGGGCGAGAAGGAAGCTGAGGTCCCTGTGACCAATGGGGAAACTCCAGTAAGTCGACAGATACAATGTATAGGAAAAAGAAGATTATGTTTTAAGGGAAATGAAAAAAGTTTTTTTGTGTTTCATTTTTGATGGATATTTTATGTTCTTAATAACCGGTTTGTTTTATTCATATTTTGCGTCAATGGTATGAAATTTTTGGAAATGACATCATCGGTGAACTTGCTGGGGTAACAGAGGACCAGAAAATCGTTTTCTGGATTAGTTTCCCATGGTTACCAAGATACCTGATTGTACATTAGCTATACCATATTCCTATCTCTTAGCTACTGGTGTTTACTCCCTCTGTACACAGGAAACTGCTATAAGTAGGGGAGTTAACCATGCCACAGATAGCTAATGTAAATAGCTGTCTATTTTAGATAAACCATCTGGTCATATCAGAGATGATGTATTCTCAGTTTTCCATTGGCTGGTCAAGGAATTTACACTCACATTTGTACACCTCTTTATAGGAACGCTAGTGTTACAGAGTTTACAAAGAATTTCCTTGTTTACTTTTTGTGTCTTGAAAGTGTACATTTGTAGATTGTTTATGGCTAATGTGACTAAATGGTGCATGGAACTTCATACAATACTAGCATAGTAATGTTTAATCCAGTAGAAAAGAAATGAGCAAGTACATGTGCCACTTCTCAGCAGTCATTTTACATTAAATGTGCCATCCTGTAACAGAGAGCAAAAGGGGACATAAGCAATCTGAATGCAACACCTGGCATTAAGTCATAGTTATGGATACAAGTCAGCACCTGTCTTACCACCTGACTGATGATTGCTTTTTCCAGATTACCAATGGTGACAGTTATTCACAGACAGTTGAGTTTAAATGGGAACATGGGGGTGAGAAGGTTCTAGTGTCTGGATCCTTCAATGACTGGAAAGAGCAGGTGCCCCTTGAGAAACAGTAAGTTCTTTCCCACTGTAACATATGTCCACGGATATTTCTTGTTCTGAACCAGTCTTTACCTACTACATGGCTGAGTTGATAAAACCTTAGCCATTTTCTGAAGTGTTTGATTTATTTGTGCCATAAATGATTTAAAAACAGGAAACAGACATTTACAAATATTACTCTCAAATGTTTCTTTGGTAAGCATATATTGAAATATTGTAAATGTCTTGAATGTCTAAATATGTTTACTTCCACTCTCTTTGTCTGAAAGTGTTTTACAGAATCTTTCATGGGTATTTTGTGATCTATCATGATTTAGTGCACTTCTAGTTTTGGGAAGTGAGACATATTTCAGTGTTTCTTGCATGAATGCTTTTCCAGGGATGACATATTTGTTGGCAAACTTGACCTGGGGGTCGGCGAGTATCAGTACAAATACATCGTGGATGACCAGTGGCTAACCAACAAAAACCAGGTAAATAACAAAACTAATAGGCTTTATCTGGGCTGGACAAGCTCATACTACATTTAGAGTGGATTAAATTTGTTCTAGATATATGTGACTGGGCGAAAATGTCATGGCCACAATTGGAAGGCATATGGGTACAATACAAGCATGAAAATGGTGTGTTTCGGTGATGATAGCAAACCAAACTGACTAAAAACCCCAAAACCACATGCGGTGATAATGGACTGAAGCTATTTGTACATACTGTAAATCTTCAAAGTAGAGTATTGTGGTAACTTCAGCAAAAGATACATGATTCAGTATTTTGGTTTTATTTAAACTTTTATTCATTCTTGAAAATGGTTTAAATAAAACCATTTTTCAGTGGAATTTATGTATACAATTATTATGAAAATGAGGCTAAATATGATTTGTTTGTGTCATTAATGATGCAAGCTTCGCAAAACTGTGCAATTTATTTCTCTACACCTCCGTTCTTTCAGAATGTTTCAAAATAATGGTTGCAATGGCGGTTAAAAAGGTTGAAGAACTAGGGTACCTGAAGGTTATCAAAGACAGTCACTTCAAAGAAAAAAAATATTTTTGTATCCCAACTGTAATAAATGTGAAAAGTTTATTTATTCTGTTTATTTATTTGAGTGATGTTTTACAAAATAATGAAGAATATTTCACTTGTTTGATGATGGTCAGGGTTATGGGTGGACAGTGAAGAAAACCAGGAGAAAACTGACCCTATGACTTAGCCCTAGTGGGATTTGAAGCAGCTACTATACAACTGAGAAGCCAAGGAGGGCCAGGAGTGGGAAACATGCGATCATGGAAAAACTTGATTGCCACTGACAATACTTCTATCAGAAAGTGCTTATGCTTATTTGTTGTAAAATCTTGTCTTGTCTTATATCACTCTCCTACTTGCCTTTTTCAGAAAATAGTCTGTGCCGAAGATTCAGAAAATAATGTGATTGTTGTGGTGCAGCAAGCATGAGAAATCCTCTGGACATAGAACTCAAAGGGAGTGAAGCTTGGCATAGGACTGGACTGGATGGCTGTTACCTTGTGTCAAGGTGGAGTGGGCAGGGCAGGGCCGCAGAGTCTGAGTAGGAGCTGGCAATCATAGATGATTTGTCCTGCAACCCTATCCTGAGATGTTGCCTTTTTTCTTTTTAGTTTCAATATTACACGGCTTTCAATAATTTATGAATTTATTTTGTTATGTCTGAAGTGTAGTATGTTTGTGCATTGCGTAACACCCGTCTCACAAAAATGACAGGTATCTCACAGGCGTGCATTTCAGATTGTTTTCATATAAAGAGGTTTGCTCATAACGTTGTGTATACTGCCCAGGAAGCTGTATCAAAGTATAAAACATATTTATGATGCATTTTTTCATTGTCTTACAAAACCAATGTGGAACAAAAAACAAATAAATTGGACCATTTTAATGTTTTCAGATGTTTTTTCCTATTTTATTATGTTTTGTACAAGGACCAGTCTGATGCCATCCTGTCATGATAAAGCTGTGTATCGAAAACAAGGCCATATGAGAACCAAACATTTTCATACCAGTGGCAATGCATTGAAGTCTGTCATCATTATGAACGATTCCTCGGCAATGCTAAGATTTTACTTTATTTACATCCCCTCCTTATGTGTGTCTCATTTCATATGCTCAATGTCTCATAATCCCAAATACTCGTACTGCTGGGCCAGATTTTGTAAATCTTTTCAACAAACCGGTCTGTGCTACAGTTTTATGCAGAATATTTCTTCATCTGTGCTTTAAAGATCAGTTAAGTTCTCTAGTCATTTTTATTTACAATAATCTGTGCAGATGTATTAAAGCTGAAGTCACCATGGTGATTTGTACGGAATCTAGTCTAGCAATGTTGGTGCAGAATGTGCTCAGTTTGTCTGGATATGTACATTTGTATTTATAGGCAGTGACATAGCATTTTCTCTAGTCTTACATACTATTGCAGAAAATGTAATATTTTGTAAACTCTAAATTGTTTTGAGAAATATATACATGTATTTTAAAAAAATGAATTATACACACTGGTTGAGTTTTTCCAGAACTAAGTATTACACTCAGAATGTTGGAGAATCTGGCTTCAGAGATGGAAGTTATTCAAGGCATATCAGATTTTTGATACTATTTCTAAAGTGCAATAAAACGTCAGATGTCAAAATTTACCACATTTTCATATTCAACACAAGTGTATATGATAATTTGATTTAATTACAATCATCTATAACACACAATTGTTAAACATGGACTCTTTATTGGCCCACAACTCACCTGTTATTTTGTATCTATTTTGTTGACTTTTGATGGAGCTGAGTTCTGGTATGTTATGTACCAGCAGCACTTCCCCTGTCGTGTCTATGCTAGTGTCACCTGGGCAGACTCTGCTCCATTGTGTAACCCTAATGGAGAGACCCTCATTCATTGTACATAGCAATTACAATTATGTGACCTTAAGAATGATCAGAAAACCTTAGTGGTGAAAAGTCATGGGCAGATAACTCTTAAAAAGTTTTAGGAATATTGGTACTGCGAGTTCAAATGAAGATCTGAGCTCTCTGAATAGATATGTAAACCTGAGCTCAAAGCTATGTCTGAGGTTTGGGCAGCCCTTGTTGTGAGGAAGTAGTTTGTACTTGTATTACCTAACCAAGGATTGTCATGGTTTACATATCACAGTATGGTCAAAGGGGACTTGGGTAGTGTAATAAACTACATTGCCAGTCAGTGTAGAAGTTGATAATAGTTGATAAATTGACAAGCTGATGTCTTTAAAAGTGTAGCAAGATTTCACCCCAGCCTTTATGACACAACGCATTCAGCTGTGACGTTTTGCTCATGCAGTTTGTACCATACATTGTTGTCTGTCAGGACTTTTGTTGCATCTAAGTCGCTTTTATATATTAATATTTAATCCTTCTTTGTAATGGTTTGCGGTTTAAGCTTTTGTTACGCACTTGTATATGTACCAGCATATATATACTTCTGGATTAAAGGGAACAAGTGTACCAATTGAATACAGGGGAGACAACTTTGTTGTGAGACTGACTGTCCTTAACTTTAATTTTTTAACCATTTTGCACATAGAGAATTCAACGTGGTGGAATGTTCGAAAGCATAAAAATTTGATTTGTTAATCAAAATATGAATTATATGCATGCAGAAAGGATGTTTTTGCAGAATATGCCTAATATAATACCTTGACAATGTGCAGAAAGGTACATGTGCAGAAAGTAACTGCATGAATTACTTTTTGGCATTTTGTTTGTCAGTTGTGCATCATGGTTTGAATTTCAGAAAGTACTGATCTCGCATATTTAGGATGAATGCTAAATTATGGAACAATACCATTCTTCACAGAAAGTAATAATTCATTGTACAAAATTGCTTTTCTCACCCTTTGTGTTTGTTATGTACATGTACAGTAAATAGTTGTGAAGGAATAAAATAGTCATTTTCTACTCCATGTTGTTTTGCTCGTGTAATATAAATTCCTTAACAACCATTACAAAATCGTGAGTTGGCCATGATCACGGTGAAGACGTAATATATTAAAAAATATATTAAAATTTACATGGTTGAGATCCATAGCTGATGGCCTCTCATGAGAAACTATTTGATTGGTCTTGAACACTGTACTTGAGAATGTGTTCACAGGTGTGCTCAGGGCTAAGAGGCGAAAGAAACCGAAGTAAACCACTGCCCTTTGTCAGGTATGTGACAAACCACTTGATATAAACCTGCAACCAAGTATGTTACCTCATTCATCAGAGGCCAACAATGCTTGAGCTCAGTGAGTTCATCTGACCTACCCACTATGAGAAGTGTCTCGGTTGTAAGCCAGAAAAGGCTAGGCTAAATATAGGATACAAAATAAAGCATTATGGCAATAATGCTATATTTTGTTTGGACACACCTTCCAAACCAGCCTCAAATACAAGGTAAATGGAATTCTGAGAATCTGACAAAATGAACAACTTGATAATGGACAAAATTTTTTGTATACAATGAGACTTAAATGTTAAGTAGTCAGACCGCTTAATTTTTCAGGTTGCAAATGTGCTTAAGAATTCTCTTACAAGCAGTCGTGCAAGAGTCCAGTATTACATATCACAGTTTACAGTACGCCCAATCAAGTAAAGAATGACAAGAAAGGCCACTGATATTTTGAGTGTAATTTTAGTGTTTTTTCCAGTCCTCTTGCAGTGGTCTCATAATGCAGCATACTCCTGCGGTGTTTATGATATCAGACAGACGTTATTGTTACATCAGGAAGTAAATGACAAAGCTGGGGAATTTATTTTCCCAAAGCCCTAAATAAATATGTAGTTAGCCCCGAGTCAGGTTTCAGGTTTTATTCACAGGTACTTAGTCACTCCTTGTGCACACTACAGTGCATATAGAGAAATTAACATACTAGTAACTGAATTGTGTGTGATCTACAGTGATATATCAGCTTGAGTTTGAGTTGGTGCTGTTATATCAGCCAAGTTCATACCAGGAAGGTAGTGAGCTATCCTAAGTTGAGCATAATGTACATCATGCCAGGAAGGTAGCAAGCTATCCCAAGTTTGAGCATAATGTACATCATGCCAGGAAGGTAGCGAGCTATCCAAAGTTTGAGCATAATGTACATCATGCCAGGAAGGTAGCAAGCTATCCTAAGTTTGAGCATAATGTACATCATGCCAGGAAGGTAGCGAGCTATCCAAAGTTTGAGCATAATGTACATCATGCCAGGAAGGCAGCAAGCTATCCAAAGTTTGAGCATAATGTACATCATGCCAGGAAGGTAGCAAGCTATCCAAAGTTTGAGCATAATGTACATCATGCCAGGAAGGTAGCAAGCTATCCAAAGTTTGAGCATAATGTACATCATGCCAGGAAGGTAGCAAGCTATCCAAAGTTTGAGCATAATGTACATCATGCCAGGAAGGCAGCAAGCTATCCAAAGTTTGAGCATAATGTACATCATGCCAGGAAGGTAGCAAGCTATCATGCCAGGAGGATTGTCAGGTACATTAACACTACCTGTTCTGGTTGAGACAGCCCACCAATCAAATTATGACAACACAAATGGTACATGGAATTGTCACCAACTAGACGTTTAATTCTAACTTGATCATTTTGTGGATGTAGGATCAAACTGAGATGTCTACATGGGACAACCTCATGAGAAGGCTCTGGTGAAATGACCTGAACAGGAACACAGGCTATTGATACATGGTCTAATGGGATAACAGATGTCACAAAAATCCACATTTCACTCCCATCAGCTTCATCGAGAGACTCTACAAACAAAGCAACTCCAAAATTCACGTTCAAAATATATTTATTACATTAGAAGATTGATATATATCAGTCTGATTACAGTTTGGTTGGGTTTTATATTTTGTAGAATACTGTGTTTACACTTGTATAATTTTTCCTACAAATTTTAGAACTGAAAATAAAACAATGAATTCTTGTGATTCAAAAAGCATTTTTGTGGGAACAAATTTTTTACAAACTCAAACATGTTGTTTGACAATGACAATGATCATCGCAATGATGTTACTTGTTTATCTTCTGCATACATTTCTACTGAACAGAACACAAAAGTCTTCACTTCTGCTCATAACTATAAACATGTTCCAACATACACAAGCAAAAGTTTTGATCATGTTTTCAAAAGTATCAAATGAAATGCTTGCATCAGCATTAACCAGGCACTAGTCACAACACAAGGCTTCTACTACTTGTCACTATAGCAAAATTATTACACTGAGTATTTATCTGCAATCCTTTAACAAAAACCATTAATCATAACATGGGCAGATCAATGCCCAATGGAGTTACATGTATAAGAATATATCCATACACTACATGTACTTAAAGATACCACATTTGCACATGCATGCTATATCACAGGTTATAGATACTTGTACAGTCTAATGACAGTGTACACAAAACATTATCAATTAAAATATCCTCAAAAGATCAGCAGTCACACAGTAGTACAATATCTGAGAAAGGTTTTAAAAAACAGCAGTTCATCCACAAGATTGTCACAATATTAATGTGTAATCCAAACCTTATATTTATCACAAGACACAACAACACAATACAGCTTTAAATCCATGTATGAAAAAAGCTAGACCTCAAAGATAATACTGGCTGATGAATGTTAAATATTTTCTTAAATACTTTAAACAATTTGCAAGTTTGCATAATAAAGGTTGTTTTACAGTACTTCCTGATAATGGTATACACATCACAATACTTCCAAAGTAGCTATACCAATGGCTCGAAAATCACACGGAACACATTTCATGAAGTACATCAATAAATACCAAATTAAAACTACAATGCTGTGCATTTCATTTGACCACACGTTTCTCTGCATAAGAAAGACCTGCTGTCAACTTTAAACAGTGACCAGGCTTGCTTGACCTATTTTCTACGACATCTTATAAAAATTGAACAGATGTTTGCTCTGACACTACATCTTGCCACAGGTGTCTTGTGGAGATACACAATGCAGAACTGCACCTGCTAAGTGGTCTGGTGGAAACAGTTTGTGTTTGAGGTATCCAGTCTCAGGTCGGAATTATAAGTTTGAAGTTGTGCTAAATTATTTCTGAGTTGACCGAGTTTCTGCTGACATTAGGCAGCTGTTTGTGGTTCGACCCAAGTGGTACGGCCTTGAGGAATGCCGGGTAAGGGGGCAGAGCCACAGAGTGACAGATTAGGGTCATCAACCCCGGTCTGGGTAAGGAATGTCTGTTTCGGGCTGTCAGCGCCAGACAAATCAGATTCTCTGCAAGCAAAAAAAAAACAAAACAAAAAGGTTTTCATAAGAATCACAGATGTGTGTGCAATGAATATTTAGAGCTAGGTGGTGCAAATCAGATATGGCTCAGTGGTCTCAGGTGTCACTCATTATACTATGATAGACAACGTGCCATCTACCAATAAGGGAAGTTGGGAGATCAAACCTTTGTCGGGTCTACTACCAAAAGGCTGGGTAACCGCAATCGCATGAATACATGTAATAAACAAATCAAATGCAAAAGCCAAAGCCTTCAACATTCGTTTCATAACAACTTGTTTCTCTCACTACACTCCAGGTAATGCATATCATCTAATGTAGAACTTAAACAACCCCCTCCCCCCCCCCCCCCAAAAAAAAAAAACTTTCCTGCCTTTAACAAAGTGTCCAAATGCTATGTACTCGTTCAGTCTTTTGTGCAGTGCATCGCACTTATGTGCGCTCATAAAACAGTTAAGTAGTAGTCCAGCCATACAGCAGAAAGGTATACATTTTTACATCAGTTAGGACTTACTTGTGTAGCATGTCAGTGTTCCACTCACAACTTTTCAATGAAGATGTTTAGTTCACTATTCTTACCATTTTGTAACGATAATGATTAAGGAGAGTCAATATTAAACACAAATAAACAGATGACAAATTCACCATGAATATTTATGTCACGTATCTCTCGGAAAATGTACTTACTTTGACGTTTCCATGGTAATACTCAGCTGTCTGTCTTGGCGTCTAATGGCAGGAAGAGGTGAAGCTGAGGACAGACCCTTGTGACTGCCGTTCATGCGACCAAATAAGTAACGCAGCACACGTTCCTTCTGCTCCCACGTCAGCTCACTTACATCCACCTTCCCTACCTCGTTATACCTGTCAAACAAGTATGCATTATCACAACTGTTGGTATTCCACAACTGCAATTATTACCTAATTTTCTTTTATAAACATCTAAACTTCAAACATTTGAAGGAGCTTTTAAAAATGATGGCATAATGATGACAAGCTGCTTACATAAAAATCTTCCAATCAAGTCATATTCATTTCATGTATGAATTTATGTACAGTCTTCTTCAGAATTACAATATATTAGATACAGCATACTTCAAATTTTCAAATCCAGAATAGTGTTAGTATGAAGACATTTAATTTATTTCATTTTTTGTCTTGTTTTCTTTTCTTTCTTGAACATTCCACTTTGAAATGTGGTTACCAAAGGGAAAAAGATTTCTTTCTTGCATGCAGGTGCATATTTCAAATCAAAACATGAACAAGAATCATGACTGTTTTACAATCAGTGACAACATTAAGATACTGTGCTTGTTGTGCAAACATGCTAATTTTGTCCCTGGTTTCAAATTGTCTTTGTTAGCAAATACCCCTTTGTTGGGTGCATTATTGATTTGCACAACTGTTTCAAACACATCGGCCTTCATACTTTTTAAAAAAGTAGTGCCCGGATAATGCAAACATTTACTTGTATTTGTGCAGGTTGATTTTGGTATTTACATGTACATGGTGAAGTCAAGGTAAGGTGAATCATAAACGTGTTATAAAGACACTTATACAACATACTCTGCAGCCATAATTAAAACTTAATTGTCACAAACATCCAAATTTCGTTTATTTCAATATCTACAACATACTGTTATCCTCCAATCTTAATGTTGGCAAAGAAAAGAATTAAACCCATTAAGTCAAGTACATGAATACAATGATGAAGGATTGTTGGCAGGTGACTAAGTTACAAATCATTTGCACCAATGCACTAAATAACATATTGTGTTTTATGATACCATTTATATCAATTTATTTGATAAAAATAAATCTTTAATGATGAAGTCTGTTATATAAATATTAATTTCATTGTGAAAACTGGAAAATAAGACAGTGTGAAATATTTGTTCAGTGGAAGATTCAATTTCTAACATGGAGAATGTGATCCAAGAAATAAATTAAGTATTTAGAGCTACACACTTATTACTGTATACTCTATCATTTTTTTTTCTTTTTTATTCTATATCCCCTGTATATCAGAAGATTTCTTACACTCCAGCCTACATGCTTTCAATCTGTAATTAGACAAAATTACAATTTTTCTGCAGCCTCCAAATCTTTGTAGACACTATTCGTGCTGGTCTCTGATTTGTTGAATGTCCGTATTTTGGGGAATTCTGCTTTTCCGGCATGGGCTGCCAGCATCTTCTGTTGATAGGCTAGGTGGGCATCGTGTCTGTACTGAGCTCTGCAAGAGGAGATAACCCTGTAGGCTTTACTTCATGTTACCATTCATTTTTTCCTGGGACAGAAACTGAGGCATTGTACATGTACAAGAAGAAATGATTTAGTAACTACATATATAAGTTCAAATTTGTTCTCTATCCAGTGACAATAATAACTACATCAAATTTCACTTTTTTTTTTTACTTTTTCTATAATAGCTCTCTTCGATGCAGCAGAGTGTAAGCATTAGCTTGCTCCGGCTCAAGCTGAACTTACTGGTTTGCACTGATTTCACGCTTAACTTGCTCTAATGATTCCAGGAAGAAGCGTTCCAGTTCTGTCCTCTGATCAAGGATGTTCCTGGCTAGTCTCTTCACTTTGTTCATTTCTTTAGACTTGAGTTCTATCACTCGCTGTAACTTGTCCAGCTCTACTTGGGCTGCCTCGTTCTCAATCTTCGCCCGTGCTAGTATGTCTCCACGCTCTGTGTCAAACTCCATCACGACATGACTCAAAGACTTCTCCAGTACGGACACCTTTTCTGTCAGCTACAACAAACACAGAAATAATTACACATTTATTCTACTTAGCATTGTTCTCATGAATTTCTCAGTTGTACTACAGCAGTCAGGTTTATCAGAGATACGAGGAGGAAAAACAAAGAAATAAGAATCACAACTGACAACTTACTTAGTGCTTCAGCACTGTTTCCATTTCAGGCATTCACTTTTGATGCGCAGTTAACCAGACACTGGATACGGCAACAACTGTAATAGTTTTACATCTAAAGTCATAGATTTCGTCAAGAGGTTCTTTAGCCAAATGGTGAAAATTGTTCTACTATCCTCTGATTCCTCCGGTGACACATCAACCAATTCATACTGTCATTTCTACTGTGCAAATGACATGAAAAACTTTCCTATGCATATGAACAAAAAAAACAATGGGCAAACTAGTTGCATTACCACATTATGTAACAGTGACAGCCTGAAGATTTAGTAATGGATTCCATAAATTATTCGAAACACACATTATTGAAAACAGCACTATTGTATTTATTTATCTGATTGGTGTTTTGTGCCGTACTCAAGAATATTTCACTTATACGACAGTGGTCAGCATCATGATGGGAGGAAATGACCCACGGTCTTCTACAGGTTGCTGGCAGACCTTCCCATGCACGGCTGGAGAGGAAGCCAGCAGAAGCAGGACTTAAACTCACAGCAACCGCATTGGTGGGAGGCTCCTAGGCCATGCTGGTGTGCTCACCCCATTGGCCACAGACGCCCCCAACACTGTTGTAAGAAGAAAATAATCTGGTACAGTTTTAGTACAAAAAAGTAAATCTCTTCAATATTCATCTTGTTAATAAGATTTATAACAGATATAACTGATATTATGGGTCCAGTGAACACACCTGTTTTATCTGTGTCTTTTGCTGCTTGACTTGAGCCACTTTCTCCTGAACCATGGCGTCATTCAACTCCTTGTCCCCTTTGAGAGTCTCATTTTCCTCTTCTAAACGAGCCCTTATCTTCTTCAACATTTCCCCTTCCCGCATGTGGTATTGCAGAGATTCAGATAAACGTACGTTCTCTTTGTAAACTGATCTTGTGGTGTCATCTAGATTTCTGATAACACAAACAAAAGTCTGATTAAAGATCAAGGATGGATAAAATCGTTGACCTTCAAAGTAGAAAGCATTGTTGATCTTCAATAAATACTTACACATACTTTTGACAAACAAACAGATTAAAAGAGAAGCTGACTATGAGCTTAAAGTCACTACAAACATGAAATAAAATCAAAACTGAATGTCCCCAAAACAGACAATATGAACAATAGTATGATTTCTTCCTGCTATGTCAAAACCCTTGATAAATGATAACAAATACTTATTTGAAACTGGTGGTTCAAACATGTTTAAAGAAATTCAGTTAATTTTTAATCTAGTCTACTTATTATTTTTACAGGCAGGCTAACACTTTATGGTTACATGTTAAACATTAGTCTTACGCAATGGCTTCACTGTGTGCTTTTTCTGCCAGCTCTGCTATTTTTTGGTTTGCCTCTTGTTGTAACCGCATCTGTGAAAACACATAACAACAAATATGCTCTCTGTCACTGGTAACTGAGTCAAAACAACAGAGAATGTTTACACAAATTTCATATTCAAGGGGAGACCATTCACATTTCAAGTCACACTCAGGGGGAATAGCTCTGTTATGATGTCTTTCTTGATAAATCTACACATTTTTTTTTTTTTACAATAAGACAATCTCATTTGAAAACATAAACCAGTTTCAACATTTTACATGTTTACAGTTCAACATTTAATGGCAATGCACAGTATAATAAATAATGCCAATACACCCAACTGTAAACTTGTTAATGAATTTACACAAAGAAAAAAACAAAACAAAATGCACACCACGCTACAAGAGTTAATGTTTTCCTTCATAAACATACCTTTTCCTCAAAAAATTTCTGTTCCATTCTTCCCAGAGTCTCTTTGTGATCTCTGTTTGTATTGAACATTGCTTCCTTGATCTGTAAACAGTCATCACATTTGATTAACTTGGATGAATCCATATGTATCTGACCATTTTTTTCTGTGACCTTCTGAGCCTCCTTGTTCAGATGAACAATCTAGACATAAATCAGACTTCTTCTTGAACAATTTAGATGATTTAAACTTTTTACACGACTCTCACATACCACTAGCAAAAAAAATTCTTTGTAGGCTTATGTTTTTATTAATTTAAATTTCTTTGATCAAATTTAATATATAAAATATGAATAATAAATAGCCTGTAATTGAAAAGCTGGAGCATCTGACCTCATCTAGTTCCCTCTGCATCTGAGCTCTCTTTCTACGGAATTCCTTCACCATCTTCAGCTCATTCTGTAGAACATCCACTTCCTTGGTCTTCAAAACTAATTTCTCCTCCAATTCATTTATCTGACGACTGAAGTCCTCTATCTGCAGCAACAAAGGACATAAGTTCATCAATAACCACACAGACAATCTAGTTTTACATACTCTAATTCTTCAACTTTTACAACCACCTCTGCGACCAATACTTTAAAACATTCTGAGATGACTATGGGGTGTAGAGAACAACTCATTTTTAGCATCATTTTCACAGTACTACAAATCTTCAACCTTTTCAACCTCTAAAACACTTTTCTAGTGGAATTTATGTGCACGATTACTGTGAAAATGATGCTTAAAAGAGTTTTTTGTGTAATTAAAGATGCAGGCTTCGTAAAACTGTGCAACTTATTTCTCTACACCCCATAGTCATCTCAGAATGTTTTAAAGTGTTATTTTTTGCTGTTTTTTTTTCCACTGGGTTGAGCACAAGATTGTTAGAAATGAGCCACTGCACTGCTCAGCCTTTAAGCACAGAAATTAGACTCAGCATTACAGGTTTCTTCTCATAAGAAAATCTATTTTCACCCACTTTGCATCAAAACATACATAAGTCTTCACACCTTACCAATGGAGGCTTTCATGATCCAACAATATAATTCTTTGTGTAGAAAGTCTGGGGAAGAAGGGTCCATCTAAAACTGATGGTGTACTCAAATATAAACAGCCAAGTTGATATGCGAATCGCAACTTTGCACAGCTCTGCCTACAGCCTTTGAAGTTCCAACATTGTTTGTAGGACATGTCAATCACAGCAGAGACCCGATTCGACCACCTGTTGTTTTGGTAATTGTTTTGAAATCTACCCGTAGTAAAAGATTACATGTAAGTGTTGTGAATATCTTTGTAAAACACCTATACTGACGCATAACACCTATACTGGTGCATGAATTTATGATGGATTTACTGAAATGGTTTGGTAAAAAAATCAAACCTAAAAGTCCAAATTAAAATGCACAGGCTCTTCATTAGGCACATGACGGTATTTAAAATTTTGACCCACCATCTGCTAGTCTACATTTGGCGGGAGATTTCACAATCATGTCAACCGTTTTTTTTTTTGGTTTCAAGGGAAGGGTCAATGGAAATAAGTTTATCTAATTGGTCAATGTTGAATTCTGTAAGCTGTCAGTTATTTGTAAGACTTATGCAGCGACTGAGTTCTCCAAAAGTGTGAGTAGGAATTGATTTAGCAATGAATTAACACAATGTTTACAGTTGTTGCAATATGAAGCTGATAATGGGCATCCATTTCCACACATGCAAACACAATTATCAATCTGTCCATGTTGAATATATGATCGCCATTTTATGAAATTGAGTATGTCTGGAAATTGTTCTCTCCACTTATACAGGTTACCTATATGCTCTCAATACAAATTTACTGATGTACAGACATGGCAATCGGCTGTTACAATGATGTGAGAATGTGGTTTGAACACGTTTTAGTTTAGGAACCTTGTCCTGATTATGTTTATGTGTATAACCGATGGTTTCTGAAAGGAAATGGCGACAATATAGAACACTTCTAAAATGGAATGACAAAACACCACGTATGTAAAACTTCCCCCTGTATTTTACAAGAGCTTAACGACAGATACTTGTCAGCCAGGTATTTATCACTGAAATACATTTGCATGCTGATTTGTTACATTTATTTATGGGATTGTGAACAGACAACACTGTTCCCCATATACTGCATTCACGGATGCAGTGTAGCTGATGGGTGCAGAAGCAGTCATTAGCTTGCCAGTTTGACAAGAACATGCTTTGAGACAGTGTCGGAATTTACTTCATTTTAATTCATAGATAAAACTCAAGGTGTTGTCTGGAATTCCCATGGCGAGGTTTGTCTAGCCATCAGTTGAGGCAAGAAAACAATCACCCACCTCACCTTTTTAAGATTCGATCATTCGAAGTAAAAGTGACACACAGATGTGGCTTGACGCCTGCTGGTCGAAAAGGTCAACGAATTAGGGTAGTAATAAAGTATACATGTAATTTTCAAATTTGCCAAAAGATTTAACTGTGTGGTTAGGCCAACACATGTACCTTTCAGTCAATGTTTCTAAATGGGACTAAAAATAGATACATGAAATGCTTTGCTTTTATAACTTAATGTGCAGATTATCATGTGTAACAACATATAACAGTACAAACAAATTTTTCAACCTTCACTCTAGGGGGTAAAAATGGCTTCAAAGTACAGTTTTCTTAAGGCCCCAGCAATCAGCCTGGAAATTTAGTAGCTTGTAGTAGTGACGTAAGTGATAATCCCTGTTTCAAAAGAACTCTCTGGGGGAAAGACCAAACAGGGGCAGGTGTAGGGGCGCTCGGGGCACTTTGAGGGTGTTCACCAAGTGCCGAGCAAGATCAATGATGACGTAATTTCTAAAGAAATCTGACCAATGACAGAAAATTTGCATAATATAGAGGGGAAATTAACAGGTATAAAAATACCCTCAAAATGAATTGTTTTTAACAAAAATTCTGAGACATAATTTTCATAATTTGGCATAGAAACATAATCTTTGCTATAGTTCTTTTGCATACATCCTTTAAATATCATGTAAACTGAATGAAGCCTTACAATGTCCTCCTGTTCTCTTCGATGTTCCTTCTTCTGTTGTTTAATAGCAACTTGCAGTCTGTCCACCTGAACAAAGAAGATAATAAACACTCAATGCTAACATTTTTGTACAGTAGAATGAATATGGAAAATGCTGGCATAAACAACATGATCACTGAATTACAAAAATCGAGACCTGAAAACTGGCTTATGGGTATAAACCCATGTATAGTCAAACATGATTTGTAATAAAGCACATTATGTCACATTTCAAACAACATGTCCAAATTTAGAATCGAGCTTATAGCTGTGTTGACAGAGGCTTATGCTAAATGGAAAAGCATCATTTCAAAGGAATGGTTTTTGGCATTTTCATAAGCAAATTAAGACTTTCCTGAAGAGTAGCACTTAATACGACGTACACAAATTTATAGATCTCACTATTTTAATGTAATATTGTCACATTTATTATTTTTCAGAAGAGTACTACAATAATTCAAGTAATTATCATTAGACATTAAATATTAAAATAATTTAAATAAAATAATATCAGTTTCAAGAATACTGTAAATATCTGACTAAAACACCTTTTTCTTCTTGTTCTTTTTAAATTTCCTCACATTACATGGCACGGCATGAGAATGCCAGGTTGACCACATGCATAGTTCATACAAATGAAGGTGACATGGTGACAAATTGACAAAGCCATTTCAGGTGAAGTTTACATCCGACGTTCTCCTCTCCATGCAAAATGACTAATGATGTACCTGGTTGTCTTTTTCTTGGTCCTGTCTCTTAAGGTAGGTGATGACATCAATGGTGTCCTTCTCCGTCTGGACCATCTGAGTCTGAAGAGCATCATTCTCCAGCATGAGGCGTTTAGCATTGTCCCTAAGCAAACAACGTCAAGAAATTAACTCAATGCTTAAATTATAACCTTCAAGTAAATGCATACAACAATATACTGAGGCTTAGAATATGTATGTCTCCAAATGAACAACATGCTAGAAACTGCTAGAATAAAATCCTCAAACATTCCATTTCCCGCACATAATAGCACATCTTGTTTGTGCTTGTGAAGTCAACTTCAGATTTCCAAAATGCAGTAAACTGAATGTGTCCCTACAACCAGCACAGCTCACAAGTCACCATTTGCGAGCCAATGCAAAAAAACATTACACACAGCAACATTACCTGCAGTAACAGCTGCAAACAACCATCAGCAATAATAAATGTACATAATTAGGAGGGTGTAATACTAAATTAATTAGATTCGAAAACAAATTATGTCATCATCAACTGTGTAATAATTTTGTGTCTCAGCACAGCCTAAAAATATCTCATTTATATAAACTTTCATTTACTGATAACAGAGTATGCCTTGCCATTCCTCCTTTTCTCAAGTCCTTCAAATGCAATGCAGATACACTCACCTGAATTCATTCTTGGCTTGCTCAAGAAAATCTAGCTTGGCTTCCCACACTTTAGAGCTTGCTTCAGCTATGGCTACCTTACTTTCTGCCTTCTTTGATTTCTTCCCTCCCTTCTTCCTTTTGGTAAAAATAAAGTAAATAAAGAGTTGTCATAAACAAAATGTCATACCTATATTTAAGCTATCAGATCTTTTTATTCATGATCTAAGGAACTTATGGTGTGAATATGATAGGGGTACATGTATATTTAAGTAATTAAGAGTGTCAGTTGGTCTGATTAAAAACACTCGGCCAGAGCATGCCAAATCAATACTTCAAACATAAATTTTTTTCATATAAAGTTTTTAAATTAGGAAGAATGTCAGTATTGTTTAATAATACACTGAAACCATATGTACATGTAGATACAGTAATACATGTACTCCGACTATCCTCATCACGTGACTGGTTATGCGAAGCCAAGTGTTTGTGTTGCAATATCTTGGACACTTTTTCAAATTCATCGTTTTGGAATGATCAACTTACCCTTTCTTTCCCTTCTTTCCTTTGGCTTTCTTTTTCGGCATTGTGTTTAATTAGCTTGAAGTTAAGTAAGACACCGTCCTTTTACGGAGTACGCTTAAACGCCATGGTCCTAATGGCTCAACAAGCTAGCTTTCAACTAACTTGTAAACAATATGGCGGAAACTTGTTGACGTGTCTATGGTAACTGTCAACATCATGAACGTGTCACTTCTCGTCGCGCCGCATCTTCCCATTTTGCGTTAGTCAAGTAGTAAAATACATATATAGATATATACACCAGAGAGCTACACTAACGGTTACAATTCTTCTAGGAGCGTTTTTATTTCACACAAATGTAGACAAATTAGTCCATTCAGGCTTTATTTTGACTTCACTGTGAGTCATTTGAAAAAGAAATGTCCGAAAGCGGATGTTGATATATACCTTAGTTTCTCAGATTTTATCCCCATGGCATTAAGATGCAATCAGAGCACAGTTATATATTTATTTTAATAAACACACAATAAGGATTATTATTAACGTCTTGAAATAGTTGTCAGCTAAAATGATATAAAAGTCCTTTCCACATGGTCAATGAACCATGTTCCTAAATTCCGGATATCTGGGTTTAAGGTGTTTGCCGATCGTGTTCTCCCACCGATGACGTTGGACAGAAAGTTTAGTGGAGTTGGAAATCAGCGTGAGTGGTAATATCTTTGACGAAATGTACTGTAAAATAGTTTCTGTGTTTACAACTCCATGTTTACATTAATGTATCCCATTTTCTGTTGGTAGAAAAACGAAATTTCTCATGAGACCGTTATGTCCCACTTTCAAGCGTGTTGTAGTACTACAAGGGGTCCAAATTTCGTTTGTAAGGAAACGACAGACTAGTACAGTCCTAGTGCTAGCCTTAACACTAATAGCAGTCAAGTGGAATTTTATAATTGAGGTTTCTGCAAGGTGATATGGTAACATCACTTCTTTGGAGAACCATCTTTTCACAATGAACATGTGAAAAGGGGCTCATTGACTAACAAGAGGACAAACCTACACTTTACAAATGCCCAGTCTATCTTGCTATGCTTTAACCTGACAGCAGCGCTCGCACAACTCCATTAAAGTTATGGGTAGTTGTAAGGACTTGGTTTATCGTTTTGTTATTCAATGAATCCCGTTCTCAGATGTTCATCGTGTAGCCCAGGATAGCTACGCTTTTCTCTTCAATATTTGTACTGGTGCTAGCATAGTCAAGGGTGACTGCCTATGTTTACTCCCATGAACTTGGCGTAAATTTTATGATTTTGTATCATTAATTATGTCACTACGACGTCGCCAAAATAATTTCGAATAAAGTGTTTATTTCATTAAAAGAAGTGTTTATTCCGCGAATTTTAGGGAATTAATTCCGTACAGTTCCTTGACAAATATTTCGCTTTACCGCTGAATACCAACCTAGGGAAACAACTCTTTAAACGACTGAAATACAAACATAGGGGATCTCCCATTATATTGCATTCTCTGCACAGTGGTGCCAGTATTGTTAGTACTAAATCCAGTATGCTGATGTTCATTACTCCGCACCGAGGAAAAACCTGTCTGGTCGCTTTTGCCGCCAGTTCACTTCTAGCAGACTTGTTGTCAACCTTGTCAAGACACGCTCTTGAGTCTGATTCTGATATGTCCAATGGTGATCAGATACCAACCAAAAAGACACGCAAATCATCCCAACAGAGATTCCGAAGGACATGGCCAGAAAAGATTTTAGTTGTGCACACGGAGGACAAAATGACAAAAACAACATATCTACTCCTTTTATCATGGAAACATCATTTTGAGGGCTGCTTCATTAAGCAATATGACCAACTACCTCGTGAGGAGTGAGAAAAACAGCCAAACAAAGCTACAGCAACAAAACGTAAAAGCTGAACAGATGATGTGCCAAATGATTGCAGAGCTGAATTTGCCGCTTGCCACTGCTGACTGGCTAACCCAGTGCTTCCAAAGGATGTTTCCCAATTCTGAAATAGCTAAAGGTAAGGAATTCTTCTTGGTTTTTACCACCATGTTGTTCTTTGGTTAGCACCTGGGCTGTCATTACCGTTGACATGCTGTTATGTACAGATGGTACCCTAGTGTAATATTTTAACTGGACAAATCGGTTGATTTAGACTTCAGATTAAATATACAATGAAGGGAAAGGATAATATGATTTTGCTTTTATCTTGTGTGGATACCAGCTGCATGTCAGTTGATTGACAGCTATAATTTGCAATCTAGTGTTAAATTTGTGTGAAAGAATATACATATATATGCTGGTTTGGTGGAGGAGATTTTGTTTTTGTGAAATTAGTAGTAGCATACATTATACATAAACATAATATAGGATTATTTTAAAAAAGTGGTATAAAATGTGTGCAACAGGTAGTGATTTAAACTTTAATTTCATTATTATGTATATGCACTCTTCTAATTTTAATGACTTGTTTGGAAATTTACAGTGCCAGCTTGAACTTCAGCTTCTGCTTATACATGTATTGTGCCGTACATGTAATATCATATTGAAATCTTGTGGTTTATTGCAGGAGTGAAATGTTGCATAAATAAAACCAGGGCTATTATTAAAGAAGTGTCGAATACTACCCGAAAATCTCTTATTCAGAGAATAAAATGACATCCATACACCATTTCTACAGATGGAAGTAATGTCAGTAGTAATTCAATTCCCAGCAGTGCTGAAGAGCCTAAATTCAGAACCAACATTTGAATTCCTGAGACTCTCAATCTGCACTGGATCTACCACAGGCATTAAAGATAAATTTCAGCAAACAGAAAATGTATTGACTGGGATTTTTTTATAAATAATATTCCAGGTTTTCTAAATCTAAATGCTATGACATCATATAGATGATTAAGAAATCTTAACGTCCAAGTAAGTAGTGTATAATACACCTACATGTCTATGTAAGGAAATGTTCAATCCATTATTAAGTCATTTATTTTTTTGTTTACTACTGGAATTAATAATTTGTAATAAGTTGAAAAGTATTGGTAACAGCATCTTTGGTTTTGTTTCAGGTGCCTTGCCTTTATGGTTCAGAATAGGGATGCTCTGAAAGTCTGTTTTCCTCAAGAAAAACAGGAGCTAGTGAAGGGACCAAATAAGAATGGTTCTTATGCAGGAAAGAAGATTTGAAATTATACTGACTGTCGTTAGGTCACCAACAAGCTGTTTCTTGGCTCATTTCCTTCTATATATCCTTTCTCGTTTTGATTCAGTGCTTCTTGTTTTTCAAGCTGAAGAGCTGAAAATTCAGATTCTTGGTAGATGTCCTCTTAAGACTAGTGTGGATCTTATTTGATTGTTACCTAAAACCATCAGCATTGACAGGGAAATCATTACATGAAGTCCATTACATGCAGCCTTATAGCTTGAAAGACAACCAGATTAATCTTATTGGTGATGATGTGGAAGCTTTCCTGGGCAACAGAGGAGAAAATCATCTGAGGGAGGAAGAGAATCAGGGATTTTTTCCAGTCTGTTAAGAAGTATTATGAGGCATTAACAAAATACCTTTTGGAGAAATTACCTCTTTGTCTCAGATTACTAATTTTTGTTACTTTGATTACTCCAGGTAAAATTTTGAGGTAAACCGGACTGTTAATATGATTTGTACCATCTAAAGTAAAGGTGACAAAAATCAGCCAAGGCATGATTGTATAACAAAAGGACATCACAACCAGCATAACTGAAAATAGAAATAATTTTGTATCCAGGTGCCTGGCCACGCATGTGTGCTGTGTAGACAGCAGGCATTTTGTAAATGAGAAGTAATCGGAGAAGTTGAACTTTAAGAAATATGGAGGATATTTACCTTTGGGATGATCAACATCTCAGGATTTTTAACAGCCAGGTGCCATAGGACACTAAGCGTTGTAAGGAGTGACTGACCACATTTTGGAGGCTAGCAATTGACTATTTTCAAATCTAAAAGAGCTTAACATAGTCATCCAGGGCTAGTGAAAAGCTGGTTCATCAATTAATGTCAATCTACCATGTGACAGCAGCCTCGTCTATAAAAAAGTCTCAAGTTATGCTTTGGGTGTTCCTATATGTGTTTCTTAGTAAAATCCACATGTTGTTTGGCCTACCTTGTTAGAAAGAAACCTGAAGATATAGCTTCAAAACTTTGGCTCGGCGCCTTCCTCCCACTGCCATGGTTGGCCTTGTTTTGATATTCCTAGCTTTACTCCAGGAAAACGTCAGAATCTACCCCCCGGAACAAATGTGTCAAACACACATGACAACTTACTGTGGTGGGTCTATCTGTCTGTTGTGTTCTTCCAGAGAACTGCATTCATGTTACGGCATGTGACAGTAGCTGAAATTTGGTGCAGGGAGGTGGGATATTTAATTCTAAGGTTACAGATGTCAAATTGAGGCCAAACATGGCCGTGGAGGTAAACCTTGAGCCATTGGTTTGATGTTTCTCTTTGGTGTTCTTTCTAACAAGGTAGGCCTATGACCACACAACATGTAGCCCGTGATGGCTATCACTTCGCTTTCTTATATTTGACTGGCGCTCACATAGTCATGAATTGCTCCCTTTCACCCCTAAAGGAGGCATCATCAAATTTCTGAAAACATTTGATTACTAACGTCCCACGCCCATCCAGTCGTACTTTTACAATACTTAGGGTCAAAGACGGCAGAAAGCATGGCTTTAAAGGGATACAGAATTGATTTTTTTTTTTTTTTTTTTTTTTTTTTTGATTGGTGTTTTACGCCGTACTCAAGAATATTTCACTTATACAACGGCGGCCAGCATTATGGTGGATGGAAACCGGGGAAACCCACGACCATCCGCAGGTTGCTGGCAGACCTTCCCACTTACGGCCGGAGAGGAAGCCAGCACGAGCTGGACTTGAACTCACAGCGACCGCATTGGTGAGAAGCTTCTGGGTCATTACGCTGCGCTAGCGCGCTAACCGACTGAGCCACGATACAGAATTGAAGCTGTTTGGCTGACTGTGGATTAAATCCTGCAGCTGTGGTCACCTTTGAATAAATGTGCCAGAATACAACTCAGGCTAAGTATAACTTGCACCTTGCACTTGCCTATTTCTCACACCAGCCAATCAGAATCGATTCTGTGTCTAATGGAGCGTGCAAGGGCTTCAGGGCGTTCTCACCTCTGTTAGGTTAAAGCATAGCGAGGTGATAGGGCTAGGCTGTTAAGGTGAGCCCCAGAATTGTGCTAGTGTTAGACCTGCTTGACTGTAGAGATCTGCATCCTAAGTCTGATCTATACATCATGCTGCGATAATGCTTACATCACAAGGGTTTTTTCTGTGTGTCTGTGTGCATGTTTCAGTTCAAGTGTATTTAGTTTGAATACACTAACGGGACATGTAGGTTGAGGAATATTTGGATACTTCATATTCATCATGGCAGCTCAAACTGCAGTCGCGGTGATTGCACCATAGCCTAAATGGTGAAGAACAGATTGCGGCCCAAATAAGCACTCCGCTTACATGCAGCACTATCTGGTGTGGGCAGGATGGCAGGAGATTGCAATTATCTTAGGGGCGTGTCAGTGATGGTGAGAGCAAGTCTGGAAATCATTGTTATGTTGGTGCTGGCATGAACATTTAAAAAGTAGTTTTGTCCTGTACCAAAGTTGGCTTCAGTCAAAGCTGGAACTATTATATAATAGTCCAAGGTCAAAGTACTATAGGGGTGCAGGGTATTGTTCTTGTCCTGCAGCTTGTTTCCAGCTGTATAAGGGGTTAGGGGGTGGGTGGGTGGTGATGGTATTGGGGTATAGGGGATTGCAGGATTAAGGTCACAGTCAAGCTGGGGGTTTTACCAGAGCAGTGAGGGGTAAGGTCACATTCTGGCTAGGGAGAGGCAGGGAGTGTGTGTGTGTGTGGGGGTGGGGTGGGGGGGGGGTGGGGGTGGGGGTGTGAGGGGCGATGGTAGAGGGCCTATGCAGTGAGGGATCACAGTCACAGTCCTGTTGTATGGGAGGAATCCAGTGGTCTACAAGCTGTCACCTGCAGTATCAGGTTCATCCTCTACTGGCTGTCTGAATGTATACCTGTGCCTGCTTGGGTGGGTCTCCACTCTACACCAGAAAACAACTACATTACAGCTGGTGTCATTTGTTTTCTCAGCTGTGATTGACTTCTACTCATCAGGTACATGTACATTGTGCAGCTGAATGCAAAAGCTATAAAATAATACAAGACAAAATCAGAAATGTAAGTTTTGGAGATGTGTTTAATTTGACTCTTTGTGGACCAGGCCCCAGGTAGTGAAGCAGGAGGGTTACTATTTTATTATATGTTCATGTAAGAGGCCTGTGTTGATCTCTATCTATTCATGGATGGTTTGTAGGATTGGTCTTCATAGTTTTGATGATAATGGTTCTTTACAGAGTGAGAGATGGTAAATAACGTGGAGCTAAGTGGGTGAAATGCTGATTTTTGCCTATTCCTAAAGTTTAAAGTACTACAGCACACTGAAACTATCATATCTGATGGCTAAATACATTCTGATTACCTTTCCATAAAAGATTTCTTGCCTAAAAGCCAAATTTTACATTTTTTGTGCTAAAATCGTCTTTAATACTCATCTCAACTGGTTTAAATTTGCCTTATTTTCACCTCCAGTACTCAAGTCACATGACCAAAGAATGTGCTGATGATTGGCTCAGAGCAGCTATGACATTCAAAACTATGAATTGATACAAACATGTAGCAGTATATCATGCTTATATAGTGGCTTCTGTTGTGTGACATGAATGTACATTTAGCAGTATATCATCCTTATGTAGTGTCTTGTGTGGTGTGACATGTAGCAGTATATCATCCTTATATAGTCTCCTGTATGGTGTGATGTGTGTATGTGTAGCAGTATGTCCTCCTTATGTAGTGGCCTCTATTTTGTGACATGTGTACATGTAGCGTTATGTCCTTATGTAGGAGCCTCTATTTTGTGACGTGTGTACATGTAGTGGTATGTCCTCTTTATGAAGCAGCCTCTGTGGGGTGACCTGTGTGCACATGTAGCGGCATGTCCTCCTTATGCAGCGGTCTCTGTGGGGTGACCTGTGTGCACATGTAGCGGTTTGTCTTCCTTATGCAGCGGCCTCTGTGGGGTGATGTGTGTGCACATGTAGCGGTGTGGTCCTCCTTATGTAGCGGCCTCTGTGGGGTGACCTGTGTGCACATGTAGCGGGTATGTCCTCTTTGTGTGGCGGCCTCTGTGGGGTGACCTCTGTGCACATGTAGCGGTAAGTCCTCTTTATGTAGCCACCTCTGTGGGGTGACCTGTGTGCACATGTAGCTGTATGTCCTCCTTATGTGGCGGCCTCTGTGGGGTGACCTGTGTGCACACGTAGCGGTATGTCCTCTTTATGTAGCAGCCTCTGTGGGGCGACCTGTGTGCACATGTAGCGGTATGTCCTCCTTTTGTAGCCACCTCTGTGGGGTGACCTGTGTGCACATGTAGCTGTATGTCCTCCTTATGTGGCGGCCTCTGTGGGGGTGACCTGTGTGCACACGTAGCGGTATGTCCTCTTTATGTAGCAGCCTCTGTGGGGCGACTGTGTGCACATGTAGCGGTATGTCCTCCTTTTGTAGCCACCTCTGTGGGGTGACCTGTGTGCACATGTAGCTGTATGTCCTCCTTATGTCGCGGCCACTGTTGGGTGACCTCTGTGCACATGTAGCGGTATGTCCTCTTTATGTAGCGGCCTCTGTGGGGTAACATTGTATGCACATGAAGTGGTACGTTCTCCTTATATTGGGGCCTCTGTGGGGTTATCATCCTTATATAGTGGCCTCTGTGATGTGACTTGTATGTTCATGTAGCAGTATGTCACCCTTGCATGCATATGTAGGTCAGTTTGAGATGATATCCTGTGTTTATCCAAGCTTTCTGGAAGTGTCAATATTATAAGCAGCTGTGTAAAACTGCAGACCAGATTGTCGATGTTTCCTGTTATATTCATAGACTGTCTTCCTAACTCTGTTGATGTGTAGAAAGGCACGGTACTCAAGTAGTCATTGGGGTAATTCAGGAAGGTTTGAGCATAAGCGGGAGAGAGCTTGTATGTGAATCGGATGGTATGTATATACGTGTTTGGACAGAGCTACAGCCATTTCTTGCATGATGCATTACATGTATCTAATAAGTCTTTTCATGTGTAGCAATGTATTTTCTTTTAATGTGTTTTGGGAAAGTTGCCTAAACGTCAGATGTATTTCTTAAATTCTGTGAAGTGCTTTATATGTTTATAAACTTAGGAAGTGAGTTTGTATGTTGAAATTCCACACACATATATCTATACTTAGACTGCATCAACCATAAGGTAGCCTTGATGTGCAAAATGTTGAGGAATTACTCATCTGATAGTTTTTCTGAGAACTGAAAGTGTGATAGTTAATTAAAAAACGAATCGAGTGTGTCCCATTTTTAATGAATTGTACAAGGATTTATTGCTGGGGTAGATTGGTGGGGCGATAGGATCACACATATAAACACAGTTGTCACATTCTGGGCAGTGGAAACACTGTAGTGCAAGCGCCAAAGAATCCGCAATCTCATGTCGGTGGAAACAGAGCTTTATCTGTCTCACTTTTAGCACACAAGGTATTTTTAGCAACCCAAACAAATTCCTGATAGCTTTGACACCTGTCTGTCAAACAGAGCTTCAAGACAGTTAGACTGTAATAGGTCTGCTGAAAAACTGCCAGTTCCTACTGTATGTGGTGATTTCACATATAATGAAAGAGTTGAAACAGCTGTGCCTGTGAAGGATATTGATATGTCCCAGCTCTGGCCAGGTGTTGAGAGATAAGACTGTACCAGATCTGTGAAGTTTTCTTCCAGTCTGGCTAGACAATACTTGGCCAGAAGTTTTTTTTTCAAGTGTTCTCACATGACAGTGCCCTATTTGTTGGCGAATTGGTTCAGTTTTGTAAACCTGTCCTTCCTCCAGACTGCCTAGCACCCCCTCCCCAGGACACAATAAGGTTGCAGATTTCATAAATTGTTTTGACTAGTTTTACACGTTTATTTTTTTGGTTTTGACTTTAACAAAGTTAACATGTTGTACCAGACTCCAACAGTACCACCAACGATATTTCCCTACATCAAAGGTGGTAACATTCCATGGGATTGAGCCAGCTTGAAAGTTTATTTATTTAACTATTTCTGGATCTGTTTTTGAACAGTTGAATGATACGTAAATGTTTATATTTGCAGGTGATGGGGACAGTAGAAGAGGCAGCATCTGGACATGTTATGACCTCCCAATGAGGGTGGGATGGACAAAGTTTGTAGCAGTGATAATGGCATGACCTCTCCATGAGTGTGTGATGGACCAAGTTTGTAACAGGACAATCAACAGGGTTTGTTAGCGGGCCATTACACAAACATCATCCAGTAACTGGGCCTTGTAACAGGGCTTGGCCATGTAACAAGAGTAGAAATCTGAATGCTTGTCACAGGTGCTGTATCTGTCGATTATTTTTTCTCCAGTGAAGTACATGTACATATCTAGATAAAGTGTACAGTTGTAACTTTCCAACCCTCTACATAGAGGAGGAATGCTCTTGTCCTAGGGAGGAGGTTGACAGTACTTGTACCAGGGGATCACCATTCCTTTGCTGATGTACATGTAGTGTACAGTTGTAACTTTCCAACCCTGTACAGAGAGGAGGTTGATAGTACTTGTACCACGGGATCACCATTCTTTAGCTGATGTATGTGTACATGTAATAAGAATGCTGAAGACCATATCAACGAAATCCCCAAGTATTCCCACAATGTTAAAACAATATCTCTCCAGGGGAAGGTTTGTGATCTTTCTCACAATCCTTGCGGTCATGGCTTTATATGTGTTGCATCATCAAAGCTGTTTCCTGAGTTCTGGGAGTGGGACGCAAAGACCAAAAGCATTTCACAACCTTGCCCAAGATGAGATGATGGTTAAGAGTGGCCTTCACACTCCAGCAATAGAGCAACACATCTTCTATGGGATTATGTTTGATGCAGGCAGTACAGGCTCTCGAATTCATGTCTTCCAGTTCATGCAAGATAGCTATGGTAAGCATTTTAACATTTACTGATCGATTGCTAAACTCTATTTACCTAGGGTAGATAAACTCATTAGCTGTTTTGTTTGTCAACAAACAGCTAATCTTACGTGAGGCCCTCTCATTTACACATCCACCTGAGGATTGAGGATAACATCGAAAAAAAAATAATAAAGCAACCATACATATATGTCAACACAGAGCAGTAGTTAGTGTAAATATATGAAGTGGTAGTCAGACATTCTGAATGTTTGAGTTGGTTCAGCCATGGAGGTAGAAAAGAAGGAGGCACTACTCTGCTGGGTCGCGGTTGACTGACCCGCCGACTGCATGCAGGTCTATTGAGTTATGAAAAGGCGTCATGCAGTTTTGTCCCGCATTGATGTACACTGTACGTTACCAACTATCAGCTAGACTCACCCAGAAAAGGAACTTTCTCCGAAGTACACATAAATTGCATCATAACATCATAACAAGTTGGTCACCAAGAACGGTTCTCAATTGCTTATAAAATGACCTGTGAGCACATGTTTGATTGACAACTGTACGAGACTTGATTAGGTTGTTACAGTGATTTGAAATAGACTGTGCTGTAGGAGTTTTCGAAATTTATGATACTCTTCTGATCAATTGAGAAAAACAAAAATTTTGTGTGAATGTAGATAACATGTCAAGTTATTGACTGCTTACGTGAATTGGAATGATTGCTTGGGGTTTGGCATCGTTATGTGAATTGGAGGTCAGAAACATATTTTCAGAGAAGTCTTAAAAATTTCCCCAAAAAGGCCTATTTGATTAACATTAGAAAAACTGAGAAAATCAGAATATGGCCTGTCTTTGACAGAGTGCTGATATACTTTTCGATCAACTTTCTTAAAAATGATTACTCCAGCCAAAACAGCAAAATGAAAAGTTATTTGGGAGTGACATGAATTTCAAGTTCTTGAAAGTGATGCAAGAGCTACTCCTGCAATATTTTTATCTTAGCACTTGCATGCAAGCAAGAGCAGGGGCTATCTGGTGTAAATACACAGAGCAATTAAGCCTATAGGCCTACACATTGTGTAGTACTGTTCATGTATAGACTATGCATGAACAGTATTACATCATGTGTAGGCCTACATGTATAGGCTTAATTGCTCTATGTGTAAGGACACGGTTGAACAAAAGTTACTACATTGCTTTTAGAATACTCCTCCTGGGAGTTAAAAAACCTCTACACTTGTTATTTCCGAGGTTTAAACTTAAATGTTGATAACAGAGGAAACGCGATTTTTGCATGATTGGGTGGATCGTAATGGATCACAGTAAATAAAATAATTACCAGTACCTCGAGTACTTCTGAACTGATTAAAATAAACTGATAGGAATGCATTGACCTCAGATATCAGATTTGCCGAATCTTAGACAATAAGCTAATACATCCATTAGATTCAGTAACTGTAGATCAACATTTGTAACCATAGGCCCTATAATTCATGTTGATTTCGTGTATTGTGGCATAAAGGACGCTAATTAAAGAACCATCAACAACTCACATGACTTTCATAGAAACTTTAATATTACACATGTACGTGTATTTTATGCTTTGTTCGTGTGATTCCAAGATCAGCCAGTCCTTTCTTTGTCTTATTGGTCTACCTATTCGCCATTATAAACCGGCTTTAATGTTTAACACATTTATTTTTTTAACAATGAGACAACATGCAAATGACTCAGCGCAAAGACTTCCAGACTGCAACTTGTGGATTGCACATGTAAACAATGCGATAGATTTAAAAAGGAATTATAAATCCAGTAAATCAGATTCTTTTCTATCGATGTTGTTTTATAAAGTATTGGTAATGTCCTACAATCTGTATGTCAGAACTGAAGTTACATGGTAGATCGCATAATTAAAACACAATAGCGTGTCTGAAACCTTGGATATAACTGAGCATTCATTCAATGTTAGATCCGTGTAAGGACACATTTGGAAGTCTCAACTTCATGTAGATGACATCTATTATAACAGCACAATTATTCACTGTCAGAGGGATATTGATGTAATCCTTAATTCAAGTTGCTTACATGTAATTGTTGTGTTCTAACCTAAATGAAAGAGACGTATGCATTTTTGTGATTTATGTCATTTCAAATGTTTGATTGAGGTAAAACTGGCTTTGTGGAATTCACTCTTGTTTCTGATTATGTGTAACTGGTTCTGACTGTTTGACCGGTGTTAATTAATGTGTGACTGGTTCTGAAAATGTGTGACTGGTTCTGATTATGTGTGACAGGTTCTGATTACATGTGACTGGTTCTGATTATGTGTGACTGGTTGTGATTATGTGTAAATGGTTGTGATTATGTGTAAATGGTTGTGATTATGTGTAAATGGTTGTGATTATGTGTGACTGGTTGTGATTATGTGTGAATGGTTATGATTATGTGTGGCTGGTTCTGAAAATGTGTGACTGGTTCTGATTATGTGTAACTGGTTCTGATTACATGTGACTGGTTGTGATTATGTGTGAATGGTTGTGATTATGTGTGACTTTTAAAATATTATCTATAAATAGGAAGTATTAGTTTGATCCACCAGAAAACTGATTCAGCAGACATGATTTAGGTTATAATCAGAGAAAACTTTCAATTTTCTGTGTACAGTATTTACTTGTATGTGATAGGTTAGTTTTCATCCAATCCTTGTATTTCTGTGATTTCAGATTCACCTATAAAGCTGATGAATGAAACATTTGAGGCAATCAAACCAGGCCTTTCTTACTACAGACAGCAGCCAAGTGAGGTGGGCTGTTTTTTTTTTGTTTTTCTTATTGATATCTGTGAATTTAGGAAATGAGGTACATGTAGATGTAAATGAAGTTACATGTCTCAGTGCCTGCTTGTTTTTTAACTCGCCTGTACACCCATTCAGGTACATAGTGTTATATTAATGCTTTTCATGTATACAGCTAAATGGGCAATCTGAAGACACATTTCAACCATAATGCTGACTGCTGTTGTGTATAGTGAACTGTTATTGAGTATGGTGTTAACCACTATCCAAGTCCAGTTAAGACAGATTCTTTATTGTGATGTTGTACTCAAAGTTCTATGTATCATACTCAAAACTCTATATTCCAAGCTGATAATATCTATAAGTCTGGGAATATCTGAGAACAATATCTGACATGTGAATGACATGTCGTCCTACTTCATTTTGGTTTGGAGGTCCACATTTGAACATATCACCCCATTTGAACATTATGCAGTTTTTGTGAATTGCTCAATCAGGTGAGCTACCAGTGTTCTCTGAATGTCTTGTTAAGACATGTTATACTTGTTGGTTATCAGCAGGAACAAATACATGTTGCTGTTTAGTTGCTGTACCTCATTGTACCTTGCTAACACATGCTTTTAAACACTGCTTTTGGGAGTTTTTGAAGGATTCTCTTCATTACAGTATGTCTAAGATTGATAATATGGTGTGCCTATTGAATAGGGGAGTTTCAAGTTCGAACTCTCTTGTTGTTGAGGGTAAAAACAGCCTGCCTGTATCATGTAACTTGTGAAAAATGTTGATCAACCTTTGTAGACATTAAATTACCGATCACTTGTCCCACCATGTTTCAGAGGCACAAATGATACCTTTTTCCTTTAGAAACTTCTCAAGCTCGCAAACATTCAACTCCTCAATTTTCTCCATCGTTTGTATGCTCGAAACAATTGTGTGGGAAACTTTTTGCAGACACCCATGTTGTAGTGAATGTGATCCCGCAATGGTTGCATAATATCAGTGACAGGTCACGTGATACAGTAGAACTATTTCTACCTTCAGCGATAGAAGAGTTCGAACTCGAAACTCCCCTATTGAAATGAAGACATGCCACTCATTTGGAATTGAGACGTAATGTAAATGGTTGTAAATGCTCTAGCATATGGCCATCAGTTTTGTAAATACAAAATGATTTTGTACTGTACATTTCTTCTGTCTTAAGTGATATTTAGATTTGTGTATGATATTTTTGCTGACCTGTTGCATGTTCAGGGTGCCAAAAGCTTAGTTCCGTTATTGGACCTTGCCTTGACAAAAATCCCGCTTGCTAAGAGAAAGAAGACTCCCGTAGCTCTAAAAGCCACAGCTGGGTTAAGGCTGTTGCCAGGCAACCAAGCTGAAGTCATATTAAATCAGGTGAGTTATATAAACATCTGTCAGGGCCTACGTGGCCAAGGCATTTGGCGTGCCAGCTGAGCACAATGACCCAGGAGCCTCTCACCAACATTTTAAGTCTAGCTCATGCTGGCTTCCTCTCTGGCCGTACTTGGGAAGGTACTTGTCAGCAACCTGTGGGGTGGTTGTGGGTTTCCCTTGGCTCTGTTTCTTGATTGCGACATAAAACACCAATCAAATAAATAAATAACATCTGTTCACCACTGGCAGTTTTCAACTTAAAATATTAGCCAGCCAATTAAATGCCTAACTTGAAAGTCTATTTACTAGGGCAGACTGTGAGATTTATTTTTTCCCCAAAATATAAACCTGTTATGGGCATAACCTACATATATGTTCAAGCATGCTATTAGTATGCAAAATAAAATAATTTCCTTCAAGACTAATCATTGTCTCTTGAATTCCATTACAGGGACTGTATGACAGGCTAGACAAAACACTTTCCAGTTCAAACAGTGTCATGAAACTGTCAAAATATTTGTGATAAAACTCAAGTAAAATCTGAATCTGCTGCTGCTCCCCATCCCCTTGAGACTGTTCATTAACCCTGCATTGACATATCTGGCTTGGTGATGTAGTGGTTACAGGTTACCATACCATTAACATGTTTGATTGTATCTATGAAGGTGCACAGTGTAATCAGGAGCTATCCATTTCGAAGCCAAAATGACAGTGTGCAGATCATGGATGGCTCAGATGAAGGTGAGCTACAAATCATTTAATGTATATGGCTTGTTTTCGAGGATGTAAAGAGACCTCAAAAACGAAATCCTCAGTAGTTTCTGTAAAATTTTCCTCTTGTGACATAGTATTCCTTATGTAACAATGAATGTTGACGTTGAGCACGTCAGTTATGCTGGAATGACGACATACGCGTTTTAAAGTATGATGTCATTTGAGGCTCTACATCAGTGATATGTGATGTCTAATATTATTGGGCGACATCACATCAGGCAAAGTTGGAATCGACAGAAAACTTTTGTTTTCCTATTATCTTCTCAAACTAACAACAGCGGCTTTAATACAATGCATTTTTTCAATGTACAATTTAAAATAGCAGTTTTGACTTTTGATCCTTATCATTTAATCTTGTTTTAGGACGTACAGGTCTTGAGGCTAAAATAGCTCTTTAAGAAAGTGACTTTCTTCTTCTATGAAGGGGATGATTTTGCTGATTCTCTTCTGTGCCCATATTTCCCATTCTCTTTAGATCTTTGTTGATGCTTTCCATTATCTTAAGACCTTTGGTAAAGTTGTTCATAGTAGTTATAATAAATTCCAGAGATCCTTGTGCAAGCATTTCATGCTCCTTGTTTTCTTTAGATCTTTGTCGAAATTGTCAGTTTACCGTATTCTCTTTTTTAGACCTTTATCCAAATTGTTAGTCTACCCAATTTTCTTTTTTAGACCTTCGTCCAAATTGTCAGTCTACTCTATTCTCTTCTTTAGATCTTTGTCTAAATTGTTAATCTACCCTATTCTCTTTTTTATATCTTTGTCGAAATTGTCAGTCTACCCTATTCTCTTCTTTAGATCTTTGACCAAATTTTCACTCTGCCCTATTCTCTTCTTTAGATCTTTGTCCAAGTTGCCAGTCTACCCTATTCTCTTCTTTAGATCTTTTTGAAGTCCTCACTTACATCTTTCGATCTTCTTAGAAATGTTCCATGTTGTTCTTCTCATGTTTAGATCAGTGAAAAACACCGCTCACACATGTGGTGATTTGTATTGTTTTATGTCCTAAATGTCAGTCTGTTTTTCATTGCAGGAATTTTCAGTTGGATGACTGTGAATTTTCTTCTGGGTGAGAAAAAGTACATTTTCTGTTCATTTCACATTTCCTTCACTGTGACAAAGAGTACAGTAAAAGAACTCTCCAAGCAGTATCATTAAGATCATAGCAATTGCTTGGCAACAGCTCAAAATTTGAAAAGCTTGACAGCCTAATATTGGAACAGAAATTGGAGCCTGAAACAAATATATTTTCTATTTTCTGAATCCCAACTATGTATCACTAGTTGCTATTTGATGGAGTTGCTCACAGGACAGTTGAATATTCACTTTTATTTCAGGGTCATTGACTGGGAAAAACAAAATGGTTGCAGCCTTAGATCTTGGTGGGGGATCCACACAGATCACCCTTGTTCCTAATGACCCGGTAAATAACTGCTTATTACATTAACTAATCTAAGGGTTGCTTTTTACTATGTAGGCTTGAAAAGTTAAAGAAGGGTAACACACAGTTTCTTGTTTTGAGCAAGTGTGTATCATCATTACATGGAGGTCCCAAATTTGATTGTCTCACAGATTGTACCTTCGCATATTGTTTTGTTTATTGTTGAAAGAAAAGTCCACTAGAGAATACAACCTGTTAGTCTAAATTTTTATGGCACTTGTCAGAAATGTGATTTTCATACAATAACCCACTGACACATTGGCTGCTGACACAAACTTTCATCACATCTCACTCTGCTTTGTTTGGGAGAGTGACCATCACAGTTTGGATAAACATTTTAGACAATGTCATGGCTATTACTGTTCTCTTTTCCTGTAGGTTACCTATGAGAAAGCACCAAAAGATTTCCTGACTAATGTCAAGTTGTTTGGGACCAACTACAGGCTTTATACTCACAGGTCAGATGAGTTTGCTGTTCGCACTTGTGTGTGTCACAGTGTGAGATTCCAGCATGTGTGTCGTCTGTCTGTCATTTCTGTTTGTTGTGCGGGGTATAGCTAAGTCACTGTTATGTGTGCCCAGGCTCTATATTTGCAAGGTTTTTTCTTTATGGCTTATTTTCACAAAACTTCGTAAACTGGCAGATTTCTCAAACTTTTTGAAACTTCTTTCTGTAGGTTATGGAAAGCTATGAAAAATTCATTAGTTTCAAGGAGTCCATAAGAGGTAGAAGAATTTATCACTTCTGCAACAAACATCTTTGTATACATTTATGTCCTGTGCATGTAAAATAATACATGGATATCTTAACTTGTGAAATTGCTATGTACAACACTGTGTAAATGTAAAAAAAAAAGTCTTCAAATTGAGTTAGTTAAGCTCATTTTACCATGCTTTAAGCTTCAACTATATGCGTAAGTGTGGAATAATTACTCTAATATGCCTAGGAAATGTGAATTTTGTGCCTGGAAAAGCACTGAAAAAGTCTGGATATTAAGAAAGTAATGTGGCTGAGATATGAAATTTTGCATGTTATTTGTATATATATCTGGTTAATTTGTTTATTGAGTTGTCCTAGAAAACCACAGTTCTCTGACCAATGAGAATAGATGTGCATTGCTTGTTCTGTGGTAGCTTAAGAGGTATTGTCAGGTAAGGTGCAAGGGTTTCCTGTTTGGCATCTATGGGGCTTGCACCATCCATAGACCTACAGGACTATTATGATATCAGGAAACTATGCGTCAGTACTTTACGGCATATCTGAAAAACAACAAACAAATATTTGAATAAACTTACATATGCATTCCCATAAATGCCTGTAATGGCATTCAAGCTAAACTTATTTACTGTTTGTTTTTTTGCAGTTACCTGGGACTGGGTTTAATGTCAGCCAGATTTCAGATCATGGGCGGTAAAGAACATGCCACAAGTAAGCATTCCCTACATAATCAAGCATTGTTTTTAGCTTTCAGGATCCTGTTCTATGAAGCACTCATAAACCGCACCTGGCATATTTTCCATGGCAACATATAGCGAAAAAAAAAAATACCTCACCCTGGTAAATGTGCCTTGTGTAGTGCTGCGATAGCTTTGTAAAACGGGTTTCTACAACTTGCAAATTAGACATGAAATGAAAGATTTTCATGAAGACTTTTACCACTGTAGTACTTGTACATATTGAGATGCACAAGTAGTTTAATCTTGGAACTCACTGTTTGATATACTGGTACAAGGAATCCTTGACACCAGTGTTTATCATGTTTGCATTTATCTCCTTCAGCTGTTGAGCATGACGCCCAGACTCAGACTCTCACCTCCAACTGTCTTCCTCGTAGCTATGATGGCACATTTGAACATCAAGGAATAAAGTTCCCTGTGAAGTAAGTGCCCATAACACTGCAGCATAGTGAGTAAAACCAGACTTTCAACAGCAGTATGATGATTGGCAAATGGTCACCTATAACTGGTGAAATCTGGCATCTGGTCAGTTTACGTCAGTCCTAATGGTCACCTATAACTGGTGAAATCTGGCGTCTGGTCAGTTTACGTCAGTCCTAATGGTCACCTATAACTGGTGAAATCTGGCGTCTGGTCAGTTTACGTCAGTCCTAATGGTCACCTCTAACTGGCGAAATCTGGCGTCTGGTCAGTTTACGTCAGTCCTAATGGTCACCTGTTACTGGCGAAATCTGGCGTCTGGTCAGTTTACGTCAGTCCTAATGGTCACCTCTAACTGGTGAAATCTGGCATCTCGTCAGTTTACGTCAGTCCTAATGGTCACCTAAACTGGCGAAATCTGGCGTCTGGTCAGTTTACGTCAGTCCTAATGGTCACCTATAACTGGCGAAATCTGGCATCTGGTCAGTTTACGTCAGTCCTAATGGTCACCTATAACTGGCAAAATCAAGCATCTCGTCAGTTTACGTCAGTCCTAATGGTCACCTATAACTGGTGAAGTCTGGCATCTCGTCAGTTTATTTTGTCGGTCAGTATTTTATTCTGACTTGTCATGTAAATGTGAATAGTAGCAATGAAGACAGCCTTAGCTTACTACGTTAACCAGAATTGGGTAAAAAAAAAAAGGGTGCATTGATGTCAGTGGTAATTTTCTAGACATAACTGGTCTATAAATACTCAAAGTGCTGTGTTGTTAATAACAGTCAGATGAAAAGAGTACAAAGGGACCAGCTGCAGGAATGTTTTGTCCAGTGTTTGTTGTTTGTGGGGCATTTTTGTAGGTTACATGTGGGATTTAGCCCCTGTGAAGCTGCTTATGACCTAGACACACAGTCATGCTGTGGGAGTGACAAGACAGTCATAGTGGGAATTAATCTAATCTAACATCATGTAGCCATTAATCTAACATCATGTAGCCATTAATCTATCATCATGTAGCCATTAATCTATCATCATGTAGCCATTAATCTATCATCATGTAGCCATTAATCTATCATCATGTAGCCATCATGCATCTGTGAGTGACAAATTTTGTGACGTTTACCTCAAGAGGACATAGTGGGTTTGAACTAGGTTGTATCTGTATTGCACTAATAAATAAATCCTCTATCATGTTGTGTTACAGGCGTGCTTCAGGAGGTGATTGTGAGCTTGAGTCATATTATAACATCAGCACTAACATGGACTGCTTGAATGAATCTGCCCTCTGCCAGGTTAAAAAGAAGGAAATCCTCACAGGGTTTTGGTGGGTTTGAGCCGTTTTATATCAGTGTGGAGGACAGCATCTGTTTACTGTGTGTCATGTTGTGTTACAGGCGTTCTTCATGAGGTGGAGGGTTGAAGCGGTGTTATATCTGTGTGAAAAAGCTCATGGCTAGTCAGGAGTGCTCTAATGAATCTCTCTTCTGTGTCGTGTTGTGTTACAGGCGTTTTTCACAAGGTTGAGAAGCTCATGACTAGGAATCTGTCCTCTGTCATGTTTTGTTACAGGCGTTCTTCACGAGGTGGAGGGTTTGAGCCATGTTACAGTAGTGTGAAGTAGCTCATGATGAGCCAGGAGTGGGCTAATCAATCTGTATTCTGTCATGTTGTTTTACAGGCATTCTTCACAAGGTGGAGGGTTTGAGCGGTGTTATGTCAGTGTGAAGAAGCTCATGATGGGCCAGGAGAGCTCTAATCAATCTGTACTCTTGTCATGTTGTGTTACAGGCGTTCTTCACAAGGTGGAGGGTTTGAGCGGTGTTATGTCAGTGTGAAGAAGCTCATGATGAGCCAGGAGAGCTCTAATCAATCTGTACTCTTGTCATGTTGTGTTACAGGCATTCTTCACGAGGTGGAGGGTTTGAGCGGTGTTATGTCAGTGTGAAGTAGCTCATGATGAGCCAGGAGTGGGCTAATCAATCTGTCCTCTGTCATGTTGTGTTACAGGCGTTCTTCACGAGGTGGAGGGTTTGAGCGGTGTTACAGCAGTGTGAAGAAGCTCATGACTAACCAGGAGTGAACTAATCAATATGTATTCTGTCATGTTGTGTTACAGGCGCTCTTCACAAGGTGGAGGGTTTGAGCGGTGTTACAGCAGTGTGAAGAAGCTCATGATGAGCCAGGAGAGCTCTAATCAATCTGTACTCTTGTCATGTTGTGTTACAGGCGTTCTTCACAAGGTTGAGAAGCTCATGACTAGGAATCTGTCCTCTGTCATGTTTTGTTACAGGCGTTCTTCACGAGGTGGAGGGTTTGAGCGGTGTTACAGCAGTGTGAAGAAGCTCATGACTAACCAGGAGTGAACTAATCAATATGTATTCTGTCATGTTGTGTTACAGGCGCTCTTCACAAGGTGGAGGGTTTGAGCGGTGTTATGTCAGTGTGAAGAAGCTCATGATGAGCCAGGAGAGCTCTAATCAATCTGTACTCTTGTCATGTTGTGTTACAGGCGTTCTTCACAAGGTGGAGGGTTTGAGCGGTGTTACAGCAGTGTGAAGAAGCTCATGATGAGCCAGGAGAGCTCTAATCAATCTGTCCTCTGTCATGTTGTGTTACAGGCGTTCTTCACGAGGTGGAGGGTTTGAGCGGTGTTACAGCAGTGTGAAGAAGCTCATGACTAGCCAGGAGAGCTCTAATCAATCTGTACTCTTGTCATGTTGTGTTACAGGCATTCTTCACAAGGTGGAGGGTTTGAGCGGTGTTACAGCAGTGTGAAGAAGCTCATGATGAGCCAGGAGTGGGCTAATCAATCTGTCCTCTGTCATGTTGTGTTACAGGCGTTCTTTACAAGGTGGATGGTTTGAGCGGTGTTACAGCAGTGTGAAGACGCTCATGATGAGCCAGGAGAGCTCTAATCAATCTGTACTCTTGTCATGTTGTGTTACAGGCGTTCTTCACAAGGTGGAGGGTTTGAGCGGTGTTACAGCAGTGTGAAGAAGCTCATGATTAGCCAGGAGAGCTCTAATCAATCTGTACTCTTGTCATGTTGTGTTACAGGCGTTCTTCACGAGGTGGAGGGTTTGAGCGGTGTTACAGCAGTGTGAAGAAGCTCATCACCAGTCGTGACTATTCGGTGGATAAAGTTGAAGAACTGAAGACTCAGCCTGTGTATATATTCTCTTATTACTATGACCGAGCGGTGGAGTCTGGGTTGATAGGTATGTTGAAGCTAGGCTCGCACAGCATGGGTTTATGTAGAGAAAATAGGTTATGGCAGCTATTGTGATCTGAAATTTATTTTGAGAATAAAATAGTTATTTACTGATAAGGTTTTTAGAAGCTGAATGGGTGGGATGTACGTGTACTTTAGTTCCTACATGGCATGTCTTGCCCAAGGTTATGATTTAATATAGGCTTTGTTATCAAAATAGAAAGTTGTGATGAGGTCATCTGTTGTAGGAATTGGATTGAGCCAGAAAACAATGGCTGATAATGCAATCCTGAAATCAGAAAGGCACCATCTGTTGGTCAGATGTATTGTGTACAAAGCAAAAGATATAACATCACTGATATTCTGCATTGTAGATAGCATTGTGCAGGTTTTGCGGGGTTTTTGTGCTTTATACGAGATTGCGTATATGTATATTTTTGTATGACTATGTATGTTGTATGACTATGTATGTTGTATGACTATGTATGGTGTATGACTGTATTTTGGTTACAGATGAAGGAAATGGAGGAGAAATACATTTAATTGACTACCAAACCAAAGCCAATTCTAGTAAGTAGTAAACGTCTTATCCATATTATAAACAACTGCGGATGGTTGTGGGTTTTCCATGGGCTTTCCGACAAGCAGTCCCTTATAACAGTGTTCAAGACACCATCTGGCTGGTACAAAAAAACAAAATGTTCTTTTCATAGTGCCTCTGGCAGGATGGACAGTATTTTGTGAAAGTTTTACAACATTATGCATGTACGGTCACCTATTTAGTCCAGTATTTTACAGAACATTGAAATAAAACAGATAAATAATGTTGAGGGAGAAATGGAGAATGATGTATACTTTTCTGAATGCTTATTGATGTACATGTATGAAGGCACATGTTTAATTCTGAACTTTGTTATTTTCAGTATGTGGCCAACCTATAGAGAAGATGCCCTATTTGTGTATGGATTTGGTGTATATGTACAGTCTGTTACATGATGGTTTTGGTCTACCTGACAATAAACATTTATATGTGAGTATGCAAAACTGACTGAAATTTAGCTGTATATATTTCCATATTATGTAATATGTCAACAAACAAGGATGGGAATGCAAGATATTAAAATTTAAAAAGAAAATATATTCACAGTGCCATTCAGGTTTGTGAGATATTCCCAAGGGAGCCAGATGTGACATTGGTGTGCAGAGAACTATTTTAATTTGCAAAGTTTTCATCCTGCCTTTGGTAAGCCTGGTTTCTCTTGTAGTGGCTTGTCCAGAGTCGTACCTTTATTCTTTGTCCATAAACCTGAGTGTGTTGTCTTCATCAATACAGATAAAGTGCTGAGCAAAAACACGAGTAAATTTTAATTACAAGAACTGTGAATGCTGGTTGTCATCTTTAAACCAGTCATTGAAATACACACGTACAGAACATTATGTTAAGCATCTGCAGTGTACATGTAACTGTCGTCAACATCGAGAATTGACATTTATTGAATCATCATCAGGAATAATGAGGAAGTAATACCGTCCTGTACACGTCTATATTACTGCTGACACAGAAGATGTAGTACAACACAGCACTACCTGCTCCAATGCTAACCACTGCCTTGTCTTGTGTGTTTGACAGCTGAAGAAGAAGATTGCGGGTGTGGAGATTAGCTGGGCTTTAGGGGCCATGTTTGACATGTTATCTGTGGACAGTGGAGAGACCAGTTGACTGAGATCATTCCAGGATTTGTTACGAGCATACACTGGACGTGAAACCTGCCCTAAGAGAGAGCACTCATACATCAATGCACTCATCATAAGCACCCAGTGATAGATTGACTGCTCATTGTGGCTTGACTAGACAGGCCTCGCTAGATTCGGAGTGTCGCATGTGTGAATATCTGACCATGGAGGGTGTCCAGTGTTAGGACTTCATGCAAGTCCAGGGGACCACCATGTGTTCAACAGAAACTGTATATGTGAATTATGATACAACTAGCCAGATGTCTTTCACCAAACTTTGTTTTAAATTTCATGTAATGTGACCATTGTGGATTTTTAAAAATGTATGATATGAACCTTTATTACATGAATGAGTTGATATTTTTAGTACCTAAATGGGTTTATCTGGAAGTCCTCTCCTGTGATTTCCTTTTCTTTTGGAGTTTTCATTTGTTCCCAGTGTTAAGAGGCAGATCACCATATTTTGGTTTGTTTCGGGTGTGTATGGTATAAGACAGATGAGCCTGTTTTGGTTTGTTCCCAGTGTGAACGGTATAAGGCAAATATGTGACTGCTTTGACTTTTTTTCAGTGTGTATGGTATAAGACAGATCAGCCTATTTTTGGTTTGTTTCCGGTGTGTATGGTATAAGACAGATCAGCCTATTTTTGGTATGTTTCCAGTGTGTATGGTATAAGACAGATCAGCCTATTTTTGGTTTGTTTCCGGTGTGTATGGTATAAAACAGATCAGCCTATTTTTGGTTTGTTTCCAGTGTGTATGGAATAAAACATATCAGCCTATTTTTGGTTTGTTTCCAGTGTGTATGGTATAAGACAGATCAGCCTATTTTTGGTTGGTTTCTCAGTATGCATGGTATAAGACAGATCAGCCTATTTTGGGTTTGTTTCCAGTGTGAATGGTATCAGACAGATATGCGACTGTTTACTTTATTGGCAGTGTGAATGGTATGAGCGAATCAAACTGTTTTAGTTTGTTCCGAGTGTTAATGGTATAAGGCGGATCAGCCTTTTTTGGTTTGTTCCAAAGGTGAATGGTATAAAATAGATTGGCCTATTTTGGTTTGTGTCGGGTGTATACTGTTTTGGCTTTCTCATCTAAGGCACTGTCCTGATGTGTTAATAATGAGACAGGGCAAAAAAAAAAAATAAATGAGTAAGAAATTTGTAAATATAAAGAAATCTGAATGGTTGTCAGGAAAGTACATAAACATAAAATCAAGCCAACCTAGTTCATGTTTTAGCTTTGGTAAAATGCCCAGGGTTCTCCCACTATAATGCTGGCTGTCATCGTATGGGTGAAATGTCCTTGAGTATGGCATAAAACTCCAATAAAATAAATAACTGCAGTAGATGGAGGGTCTAACAGACATTATCGAGCAGAGGATGAAGGCAGTCTTGTAGACTCCAGGTCAGCTTACACTCATCTGTTAGAGATTAAACTGGCATTTTCTGTCACTGAACACCAGTTCACGGAAGAGAGAGCTTATATTATATATGTAATACTAACTGTAATAATGGATGTCAGTGTGCAAGTTGTACTCAAGGTGAACTTGTGGTTAAGTTGACACACTGTCACACCTGGCCAAGTTGTAAGCTCAGGGTTAAGATGACATACTATCACACCTGACCAAGTGGTGAGCTCAGGGTTAAGATGACATACTATCACACCTGACCAAGTTGTGAGCTCAGGGTTAAGATGACATACTGTCACACCTGACCAAGTAAGTATGTGAGTATGTGGTTAAATTGACAAACTAGAAGCTTGATACAAGTTCAGTAATCGTATGTCGTATGATCAGATGGAGACAAGGCAGGGCAAGGTATCAAATTGTATCACCATGTCGTGGCTTTTGCAAGACACAAGGGCCTGCTTTGGCATTGACATGCAGTGAACAGCTCGGAACAAAGAAGAAAAAAGTTGTCAGCTCGGCATTTGGAAAGGTGTGTTGGTTTGGCCACAGTCTTTTCCTCTTTAATTCATCAATGATGAAGCACGGATATGAATAATATAAGAAACTTATTTATGGGAGTAACGAGGAGTAGTATCAAATCATGACTTTTTGTCTCCAATTGCTTTAGAATGTAAACCAAGCTCAGCTTTTCATTGATCACTGTTGATAATGCCGCATTAGTTGGTGCCATAAATTATGTTCACTTCTAGCTGGAAATGTGGGTGTTTGGAATTTCTGTGGGTAATGTTTTCCAGCTATATTTGCAACTGTAACATTCTTCTCCAATTAAAATGTTGGATATTTTTTTATAAATTTTGTGTTTAATTTTATAGTTGACAAGTGGGTGTATAAACATGTGGATACATTCTTAGGAAATAAATGTTTCAATTGTTTGAATGCCTGTATGTCTCCTGATAATTGATGGCTTCAATGTGTTGTTACCTCACAAAAGTGAACAAAAGTGGACAACAGTAAATGACCTTCAATTTTGCCTCCAAAGTGCCTTTTTAGAAACAGAGATCATCCTTTAGTTATGAGCTTGCTTTGTTTACCTGACAAAGGTCCTCCATTAATTGCCATTGGTTATCATATACCAGCCTCTAGACATGAGCTTGCTTTGTTTACCTGACAAAGGTCCTCCATCAAATGCCATTGGTTATCATATACCAGCCTCCAGACATGAGCTTGTTTTGTTTACCTGACGAAGGTCCTCCATTAATTGCCATTGGTTATCATGTACCAGATTCTAGACATGAGCTTGCTTAGTTTACCTGACGAAGGTCCTCTATAAATTGCCATTGGTTATCAGATACCAGCCTCCAGACATAAACTTGCTTTGTTTACCTGACAAATATAAGCGTCAAGTCCGACATTCCTATACCATTCGTAGTCTGTAAAGGGCGTTCCAAGTCGATAATCGCAAGATCCATTTCCACAACAACGTTTAACACTAACTCCCGAAGACAAAGGTATGTAAGAAATTATACAAATAAGAAATAAAGCCGGGTAACACACAAGAGAGAAGCGGTCATCAGTTTTCAATGATGCGGGCAGACAATGAATATTCCAGGCATAGTTTACCTGACGAAGGTCCTCCATGAATTGCCACTGGTTATCAGATGCCAGCCTCTAGACATGAGCTTGCTTTGTTTACCTGATAATGTTCCTCCATGAATTGCCATTGGTTATCAGATACCAGCCTCTAGACATGAATTTGCTTTGTTTACCTGACGAAGGTCCTCCATGAATTACCCATCGGTTATCAGATACCAGCCTCCAGACATGAATTTGCTTTGTTTACCTGACGAAGGTCCTCCATGAATTGCCATTGGTTATCAGATACCAGCCTCCAGACATGAGCTTGCTTTGTTTACCTGACAAAGGTCCTCCATGAATTACCCATTGGTTATCAGATACCAGCCTCTAGACATGAGCTTGCTTTGTTTACCTGACAAAGGTCCTCCATCAAATGCCATTGGTTATCAGATACCAGCCTCCAGACATGAGCTTGCTTTGTTTACCTGACGAAGGTCCTCCATGAATTACCCATTGGTTATCAGATACCAGCCTCTAGACATGAGCTTGCTTTGTTTACCTGACAAAGGTCCTCCATTAATTGCCATTGGTTATCATATACCAGCCTCTAGACATGAGCTTGCTTTGTTTACCTGACAAAGGTCCTCCATCAAATGCCATTGGTTATCATATACCAGCCTCCAGACATGAGCTTGTTTTGTTTACCTGACGAAGGTCCTCCATTAATTGCCATTGGTTATCATGTACCAGATTCTAGACATGAGCTTGCTTAGTTTACCTGACGAAGGTCCTCTATAAATTGCCATTGGTTATCAGATACCAGCCTCCAGACATAAACTTGCTTTGTTTACCTGACAAATATAAGCGTCAAGTCCGACATTCCTATACCATTCGTAGTCTGTAAAGGGCGTTCCAAGTCGATAATCGCAAGATCCATTTCCACAACAACGTTTAACACTAACTCCCGAAGACAAAGGTATGTAAGAAATTATACAAATAAGAAATAAAGCCGGGTAACACACAAGAGAGAAGCGGTCATCAGTTTTCAATGATGCGGGCAGACAATGAATATTCCAGGCATAGTTTACCTGACGAAGGTCCTCCATGAATTGCCACTGGTTATCAGATGCCAGCCTCTAGACATGAGCTTGCTTTGTTTACCTGATAATGTTCCTCCATGAATTGCCATTGGTTATCAGATACCAGCCTCTAGACATGAATTTGCTTTGTTTACCTGACGAAGGTCCTCCATGAATTACCCATCGGTTATCAGATACCAGCCTCCAGACATGAATTTGCTTTGTTTACCTGACGAAGGTCCTCCATGAATTGCCATTGGTTATCAGATACCAGCCTCCAGACATGAGCTTGCTTTGTTTACCTGACAAAGGTCCTCCATGAATTACCCATTGGTTATCAGATACCAGCCTCTAGACATGAGCTTGCTTTGTTTACCTGACAAAGGTCCTCCATCAAATGCCATTGGTTATCAGATACCAGCCTCCAGACATGAGCTTGCTTTGTTTACCTGACGAAGGTCCTCCATGAATTACCCATTGGTTATCAGATACCAGCCTCCAGACATGAGCTTGCTTTGTTTACCTGACAAAGGTCCTCCATCAAATGCCATTGGTTATCAGATACGAGCCTCTAGACACGAGATTGCTTTGTTTACCTGACGAAGGTTCGCCCTGAATTACCCATATGTTATCAGATACCAGCCTCTAGACATGAACTTGCTTTGTTTACCGGACGAAGGTCCTCCATAAATTGCCATTGGTTATCAGATACCAGCCCCTAGACATGAGCTTGCTCAGTTTACCTTAGTTACAAAGGTCCTCCATCAAATGCCATTGGTTATTAGATGCCAGCAATCTGTGGATGGTCGTGGGTTTCCCTAGTACTCTGCCAGGTTTCCTCCCACCATAATGCTTGCCGCCGTCGTATAAGTGAAACATTCAGGAGTACGGCATAAAACTCCAATAAGTAGATAGTTTACTGGATGCAGGCCCTCCATTGATTATCCATTATCCATATGAACTTAGTTTACCTCGTGAAGGTCCTCCATGGTGATAAAACACGAGCTTCTATATATGAACTTGCTTAGTTTATGGGTGAAGGAAACGGAGTGTCAAGAATATATCACCGATGCCTGGAGAAGGTACAGGACAAACCTCCTGAGTTAATCACATCCAAGGCAGCAAGAACTGGATCTGAACATGTGAACTCATTACTGACATTGCTGTACTTGTAGTGTACTTCACATCATGTGAGCGACAAATCAGTGTAGGTAGCAGATACTGTTGAACTTCAGCAAGATAAGGTGATAAAGATGCCCTGGCATGAGGCCCCCACCCAAAGTATACAGACTGGGGTGAACTCTGACCTCTCTGCAAACAAGGCGCTGCCTAATTCTACCTTGTCTTGGGTAGGATGTAATGAATACTCAGTGTTTGGTGGACTAACAGCCATCACAGAGTAAAGCAATTGGTCATTCTGGTGAAGGTCTCCAGTAAACTTCATGCTCATTGAAATTTAAGGTACAGAAAAGTCTAAACATTGAAAAGTCTTCTGATGGACAGCCGTAGCTATCTATACAAAATATTTATTTATTTGTTCAGTGTTATATGTCATACCCAAGAATATTTCACTTATACAAAGGACAGGTAACAAGCTGGTACTACTGACAGACAGATAACAAGGTACATATAGTGCCAATGCCAGGCAGGTAACAAGGCTGTACCAATGCCAGACAGGCAACAAGGTTGTACCAATGCCAGACAAGTAACAAGCTTGTTCTACTGCCAAAGAGATAACAAGAGTGCACCAATGCCAGACAGGTAACAGGCTCGTTCTACTGCCAGACAGATAACAATGATGTACCAATGCCAGCCAAGAAACAAGCTTGTGCCCATGCCAGACAGGTAACAAGCCTGTTCTACTGGCAGACCTGACAAGGACGTGCCCATGTCAGACAGATGACAAGCTTGTGCCACTGTCAGACAGATAACAAGGTTGTGCCGCTGCCACACACGTAACAAGCTTGTACCAGTGCCAGACAGGTAACAAGCTTGTGCCAATGTCAGACAGATAACAAGCTTATGCCACTGTCAGACAGATAACAAGCATGTGCCACTGTCAGACAGATAACAAGCATGTGCCACTGTCAGACAGATAACAAGCATGTGCCGCTGTCAGACAGATAACAAGGTTGTACCAATGCCAGACAGGTAACAAGCTTGTGCCACTGTCAGACAGGTAACAAGCTTGTGCCACTGTCAGATAACAAGCATGTGCCGCTGTCAGACAGATAACAAGCATGTGCCACTGTAAGGCAGGTGACAAGCTTGTGCCACTGTCAGGCAGGTGGCAAGGTTGTGCCATTGTCAGGCAGGTGGCAATGTTGCACCAATGCCAGATAGATCTTTCAAAATACAACATCATGTAACTGAAGAAGTCTAAATATGGATACATTCCATGTTTATTGAACCACATCAGTCATCTCAGAACATTAGATTTCTGTCTACTTAACAGAGATATGAAGAATTGGCATTATTTATCAGAGTTAATTGAGATGACATGTAAAATACAAGATGAGGTGAGATGCAGATGATGGAATATATCATTCAGATGAAGAAGTTGTTAGCATTTGGATATGTTGAAACCCTGTACAAAATCTGTTTACATATTGTTACCAAGTTGACGGAAGATGACCTTATATAGCTATCAAACATGTTTTTAAGAAAAAACAGTTCACCATGATTACAAGAACACTGACCTAATTCAGTAATTATGTCTACGTCAGTGATTAAAATCAGATGCGAGATTTTCTGAAAACATTGAACAATGACCTAACGTTAAGGTTCAACACTACAATCATCATCTATACTACTGTACATAATAAAATGTGTAATATACAAGTATGAAATGATCCCAACAAGACATAAAATGCAGGCATCTACAGAGATGAGAAAAACCTGGACATTAACAAGAAGAAATCCTCAAAAAAAAAAAGAGAAAAAAAAAAGAAGATTTTCATAAACAATGATGCTGAGTCAGAGTCAGACTCTGTGCTGCTGGTAGTCATACCATCAGCACTGACCCTAAATATCTGGTAAGATGACGTAGGCTGGTGTTTACTTGTAGCTGCCGTACCACTGGCTGCCACTGCCGCTATTGTAGCCTGACCCCTGGTTATAACCTGAACCGCCCTGACCTCCCCAGTAGTTCTGGTTCCATGAATTTCCCCACTGACCTCCGTAACCCTGGTTAGACTGGGAACCGTAGCCCTGGTTGTACTGTGAACAGAATGAGCAAACACGTCACACACACAGATCATTATTACACTGCTCTCTGGAATTTACGTGGATAATTTTACAGCTAAATTGGAATTAACGCAATAGTGTGGCGTCCCCCATTTGGGGTTGGTATCAAAATTGTCATGGGGGAAAAACACGCCTAAATTGTTGTCACAAGTATATCATTAGGCATCACTTTTGACCAGATTTTTGATGAATTTCAACAGTGGTACACATGTTTAGGCGATTTGGTGGTGTGACATTCTGCGCATAATTATGAATTCTCCTGGTATGTGGCACTGTTCGTTTGGTGCACTTAGTTTAACAGTGCATTTATGAAAAAAATGAATAGTGGAGAGTTTGTAGGTGCAAAAAAAACTGTGAATCTCCATACAGGTTATATTTCTTTCAAATCGACATGAGGCTTGCATGAGCAGTGGGAATTTGGTTGAAAAACATTATCAATCTGTTCAGCTGTTATGTAAACAAAAAAGGAAACATATGTATTGTGTACAGATCCTCTACCTTTGCTCCACCTACAATGAATTGGCAAGAATCCTCTTTTGTGTTTATTTTGAGCGACAGATTTGTTGTCACCAGTCCAGCAATGTAACAATGTGTCGCTGCCATCTTTGTTTTCTTACACACTGTCAAGGCAGATTAAGGTTTGTTCTCTTCAAAATATATTATTCCATAAAAAAAAAAGTACAGAAATCTTGACATACCCTTGTCATGCAGGCCTAAAGTTTACCTTTCTCTAAGACTCGATTTGCAGATAAAACAATGGTAAATAACTTTACACGTGATAATGTTCCATTATTTCAAGACTTTATTGCGAGACATGCAAGAATTTTTATAATTATAGTTTTATTAAAGCGGTAACTCAATTACAAATACCTGAAATTCTTGTGTACATTTTGTATCATATCATATGAGTGTCTTCAGTCACGTTCAGATATCGCCTTATTCCAGCCATTACAAATTATCTCCCTTGTCGGGATTCGATTTTGCGTGGATTGGATCATAAAACAATATGAATCTTTTGGGTTCGGATGAGCGTGTTAGTTCCAGGGAGCAGTGTATATACCATTTTGCTGTCAACATCGTTGCCACTATAATCACACTGTGTTCATACATTCGTATTTCTGAAATTCCATAAATTCAGTCACTTTGAATACTCACTATCGCCTTTGTCGTGATTCAAAATAAAGGAAAAACAATAAAACTGAAACTTTGCCAAGTTACTCAAAATTATACCCTTTGAATGGACAAATCCAAACTTCATTTAAAACTCTTGCTTTAAATTAATATATGCTGTATGACATGATGTATGCATATTTACTAATGACATTTCAACATACATACTATCGGTGTGCTATTATATGCAGATGGGAGTAACAGCTTATCACATGTTTTAACATCTATTTACAGAATTATAGATCTCATAACGAATGAATAGTTGTAATTTATGTTGAGTACATTTTAATATTCGTGTGAGATGTATTCAGCAATGGCTTAGGCTAGGGCCTTTCAAATAGCTTCAGCTGTTTGAAACAGCTGATGTGGAGAACAGTCACTTCTGGACTTAGGCTCACCCTTCTAGGTCAAAACACACTTAGAAATGGAAGCAGTGGACAGACTGACTTCTTCATTCAAATGGCACTGTCACAAAATCCATGATCTTACACAAATAAGTGGCTTTGCGGGATTAAGAACAAAGTGATAACCTGTGCTTTATTGCACACACAACTAGCCTATACTCACGCTGCCATAGCCTCCCTGTGAGGAGCCCCAGTGACCTTGACCTCCCCAGCCAGACTGGTTATTCCAACTTCCCGAGTGACCAGATCCTCCCCATGACCCCTGACGACCTCCCCATGACCCGTGGCTGCCACTACTTCGGGAATCATAGGAACGGTTGTCCAACTAAGAACACGCAAGGAGAAACATCAATAAGCTTACAACTGGTTAGTTTGAAGTTGACAAGAAGTTGAATGAAAATAGGCATGTGCAGGGATGCTAATCTCAAGTTCATGTTTATTGCTCAGAGCTTAACACTGGTTTATGGTAAATGACTCATGTGGATATTAAAATACAAACGGCACATATCTATCAGTACTTTCACTGATTCTAAATCACTACTGAGCAATCAACACACTGTTTAACTGTTTTGTGTAACACAATACTCAAGAATTTTCAATTTAAATGAAGTTTTATTGGTGGAGGAAACCAGAGGGCTGCAGATAAATCTTCAATCCGCAGGTTGCTGGCAGACCTTCCCACATATGGCCGGAGACGGAGCCAGCACAAGCTGGACTTGAACTCAAAGCGACCACATTGAAGGGAGGTTCCTGGGTCATTGCGTCATGTGGATATTAAAATACAAACGGCACATATCTATCAGTACTTTCACTGATTCTAGATCACTACTGAGCAATCAACACACTGTTTAACTGTTTTGTGTAACACAATACTCAAGAATTTTCAATTTAAATGAAGTTTTATTGGTGGAGGAAACCAGAGGGCTGCAGATAAATCTTCAATCCGCAGGTTGCTGGCAGACCTTCCCACGGAGCCAGCACAAGCTGGACTTGAACTCAAAGCGACCACATTGAAGGGAGGTTCCTAGGTCAATGCGTCGTGCTGGCGTCCTAACCCCTCAGCCACAGAGGCACCCTGAGAGTGTGGAGTGACCACCACCAGAATAAACCCCTGACTTTGTCACAAGAATCAGGGGGAATCAGTTTACAAGGTGTACTAACATTTCTAGAGTGACTTCCTCCTGATCTGTTATCATATCTGTTCCTGTTGTCATAGCGACCACTAGAGTCATATCTGTTGTAGGACCCACGGCTTCCATAACCTAAAAAAACAACACGTATATTTAACTGCATTTTTATCTAACAAATTATCATATCAAGACCATTTCACTTAACTGTAAATTGTACAAGAATGTTGTTTGACACAGCTAAATGGTTACCAACTATACCCTTCCATGTACCCTACCCTATTTGAATAAAACTGAACTATTAACCTGAAAAATGTTTCATGAACTTCTAGGAACAAAATTGTCGCACTTTTGACATTCAACTTTTCTGACCACTGGCCCCTGAGGCAGCCAAGAGAGGCATGTGTGAGTTTTTAAAATTTCACCAATATTGTGGTTATGTCCTGAAGACCTCTCTCACCTCTATGGTTATCCCGGTAACCACCATCTTTGTATCCTCCACGGTAACCTCCTCGACCTCCATAGCGATCACCATATCGGTCCCCATGGTAACCTCCACGACCTCGGTGATCGCCACGGTAATCACTGCGTCCCCTGGGACCTAGTACACAAGTAACAATCATGAAAAAACTTCACAACGCCATGGAAATTCCACAGGAGACGATCGTCTCTCTGTTAAATCTACCAACTAAGTGCGGGAGGGCAAAACAATAAATCAGTTGTGTACCAAGTACTTCACATTATGTTTTCACAATAACAGCTTAACTGTTAAGAAGGCTACAGGAAATTTATTTCTTGAAATCTTATACTGAGCCGAAAAAATCAGAATTCTTAAAAATGAATCTGTAAAAAGTCTGAATTCCTTCTAAGCTAGGCCAGTACATTATACTGAGCAATCCAGCAATGTTAAATGTACAATAGTTACGCTAAGTGCTAAAATCTAAATCCTCTACAGTAAGTGACAAGGCTTATTTGTTACAACACAGTTCTAGACTGTCTACTTTTCTTAGCTGTTTCAATATTGTATCTTAAAATTTCTTAAGGAGATTTACATACTATTACAAAAACCATAATGTAAAAGAGAACCATTTGTATCTCTATGCTGACAAATACAACTCATCACAACTGTCATTCCAGCTGATCTGACTGGCACTGTGAGATGCTACTCACTGAAGCGATCTCCCCGAAAGCGTTTCTCTGGTGGGGGAAGAGCGGCCTTAGCCTCTTTCATGTACTTCTCCACCAGTTTGCCCCCCTCTTCCTGGTTCAGCTCAGTAAACTCCACGGTGTCAAAGAGGCTTCCCACCTCAGGCAGAGTGAAGTTAGCTACAAATAGAAACCGCAAGTAAGTTGAGTGTAGGCCGTGGGGCAGGTGTGCCCAGGTTAGGGGCAGCACCAACCCCAACATAGCAGCAACTAGATTTAAGCACAGTGTACAGACACACATAAGAGCCCTTCCCCAAGGTTAACAATTCAACTGCTTTAAGAGGCTAGTGTGTATGTGTTATGGTCAACTGGAGTTAGAATCAGTCCATTCAGTGGCATCAAGCCTACCTTTCATCTCAAGAACAGCTCGTTCTGGTACTTCTTTCCCTTCTTCTTTCTCTCTTTCAGCTATGCGGGTTTTGAAATCCTCATCAGATGGTATTACCACAACTGCCTTTCGTTGAAAACCTTCGAAAGGTTGCATTTTACGTCTCCGGGCTGATGCGTACACATTTGTCTAGCGTGGCGATAAAGAACACATATTGTAGGTTGGTCATCTTGACAGCAGTTGTCGCTATGCTTAGCTCCGCTTCAATTTGTCTGTTCTCATTTATATACCATTGCTGGTCTAAAGTCATGTCTCCCCCACATTAGGGGGAGCAGATAAACAGTTTATAACTAAGATGCCATCCTCTCTGGTCATGGCAATATCTGCAAATAACTCCAAGAACACAAAAACAGGTTATGACGTTAAGTCTGCTGCATGAAGTCTGATAAACAGACCCGGCGAGCGGGTGTGGTGACGCCACTCCCCAGCCATACTCACCCCTTCCTCCTGAGGACAACTGTAATATAAAACCCTAATCTATATCCTACTCTTCATGGAGCACACCTCAAATCAGCAATATCAAGCAGGTTAGTGCAGCATAGCAAACAGTAGTAGATTCTACAGTACACAACATTGGCTGGGTAGTCCATTTAGCAATTTAGCACTTAATTCTTCTTCCATTTCTTCTTAAAATCCAGTTTAAATATCCTTTATAGCAAATCCATGCTTTTGTAACAGTTGTCATGTTTCTCATTACATCTCCAACATGTCTTCAATATAGTGAGATGACAAGTAGAAGAGATTCCATAGAGCAGCTTTGTGCCCATATACCCATCAGCAGGTCTACAGATCTCCTCGCTCCGCTGATCACAACGCCGTTCTCATCTCGTCTGTAAACTCTCGAATAGGATTGAAATAACAAAAATGCCACCTGGTTGTTTCCTCTTCAGTTCCACAGCGTCCTTAAGCTAGGGGATTAATCTAAAGGCACTTACCTGTGATCATCTTATGGTGAATAAGGTGTTCCCACCCCCCATCCCCAGGCTACACAAATAAACACCTACCTGCACTCACCTGCTGGATATCCCTGGGGCATCAGGACTGTCAAAACTTACCGTACCTTTCCAGCTGAGGTTTAATCTGATGAACCACCCCATAACACAATGCTATTATCCGCACATCCAAGAATGCATGTGATTCTGTTTCCTTCAGCAGAGTACTCCATATACTGCTGAGTTTTGGGTTACTAGCTCCTTGTACAGATAATATACTGCCCACTCCTCACCTATGAACTGTTTACATCACTCAATCAAACAGAAGAAAATATCTGTCATACCTGATCCAGAATGTAGTTCCTGCGCTTCCGTGCTGATATTTCTATCAGCCGGTTCAGGCATCTTGTCGACTTCTCAATCAATGAATCCCAGCGGCCTGCGTAATTCTTCTTACGAGGGAGACCCATCACCTAATAACGGAGAAACAAACTCTAATCAAACCCATGAATTTACTCGTCGTCTTATGTTACAAAACCTTAAGAGAACTTCTCACGCTACTTCAGTAATTCAGTAATATGTGACAGGACTTCTTCGTTAAGACTCTGGCACTAAAGTTAATTCTTGCCGTCACCAGTTGTCTAATTTTCTCGATTATGTAGTGAATTTTCAAATTGTCTCTTCATCTTATTACGTTCGGTTTTCTACTTCCTCCTTAATAGCAATTATATTTCATACTTTCAGCAATCATATGTTAAGTTTTCTGCTCTTCAACGTGATTTACATTTCTACTATAGCATTTGTCAACTTATACAACTGCAGTAAGGTTTGTTTGTAAAGGAAACTCTTACAGCACATTTACTGGGTATGTAACAAGAACCACATGTCTATCCAGCAGGAATGCCACTTTCATTTTACATTTACAACTAGATCTCAACTTAGCACAGAATTTTTTGAAAAGAATGTGTCATTTAGACAGACTATCAAAAATGAGGGTGCATTTGTGATTTTATTATTGTTATATGTGGACAAAAGCCTTTCACCTGAGGTTTGCAGTTCAGCTAAGAAAGGTGTACAGTTTACAAAAAAACAGAAGTTGCAGGCAAGTTATAGGAACTTCATAAAGTTTCTATAAGGGTTCGAGTTGATTTCCACTTAATTCCTCAGCATTCTTTATACACAAGCGGCGGTGTTTTAAGAATCAATAAGACAATTTCTACAACATGAAAGACAACTACAAAAAGTGACATGCAATGAATGAATACTTAGGACATTACGCCATAATGTCAATGTTACATACATAATGTGGCAAAGTGTAAATAAAAAACAATCTAACCTTCATTTTATCAATGATATTGTTTGTACCAAGAACGTTGAATCGTTTCTCTGGATTAGCTGCTGAATGTTTCTGTGCCCAGTAAGTTTTCCCTGCTCCTGGCAGACCCACCATCATTATGATCTGTAACAAGAGACAAGTTCACATGAGACAAAAAACTCTGACAAAATGCTTTGGCTTGGATAATCTGTTCAGAAAATTGTTTTAGATAAGAAAGAAAAAAAAATTCAAAACTATGTGGCTGATTCAAATGAAACAAAAGAAAGAAAAGGACTTAAGCCACAACTGCAAGTTTCAATATCATTCAGAACAAAACACTGTGCATCATGTTGTTAAGGCTGAACCTGACACCCCGTGATGTCTACTGTAAAAGTTACTGTACGGACCTCACACTCTTCTTTCTTGGCTGGAGGCTCTGTCCCTCTCACTCGCTTCTCAGCCTCCACCTGATCAATGAAGACAAATTCTTCTTGCAGTGGGAACCATGGCGTCTCCTGTAACACACAATTACCTCTTGTCACTAAGATCTTCAAGTCTGTTTATCTGAAGATTTACACCAACAGAACAGAAGAGTACATCACAACAAGTATATCACAACAAAAACACTTAAGCATAAAACTTAACATGCAACCTTGTCAACATTAAAAACATGTCCTGAACTTACTAGGGCTCCAAAGTTGACCTCAAACTCTGTATTTTTCGTGAGGATGTGAGGAAAAAGGGCTTTTTCTCCTAGGGTCTCCTTGTCCACCTCAAAACAGACATCCTGGTACTCGCCGTTCTTGGAGTAGGCGATGGTGGCTGGCTCACTGTCCAGGTCCTGACAATAGACAGTATACATACTAAATGACCACACTAGTGATTTAATCCAGGGATATTGCAGAAAGTGAAATTTTAGCATCCAACAGACAGAGAGAGTTCACTAAATGACTTAGCAAACCTCACACCATTTCCAATAATTTACATTTGGCAGCAGGTGGGGTGGGGGTGGGGGATAATTGATTCAAATAATACCAGTGAAAAAATTCTCAAGGGATTATGTTAAGATTAAATCATCCGGTCAAGTTTTAAGATAACCTTTTTTTTTGAACAAAGTTTCTACCCGACTAGGCCAATTTTTCAGCACTGCCAGCAAATGCTGATGGATGTCAGTCCCTATGCTGCTGTGGACTGTCTGTCCGGTCTCTTTCCAGCACTCACCAAATACGCTGTGATCACATCTCCACTGGTGAACGTCTCCCCATAATCCTTAAATTTACAGTTCTCTGAGGCTTTGGCTGTTCCTCCATACCCGTAAGACAAAGGTTCCTCACCTGTCACACACAAGACATACACAGATCAACTTGGAATTCACACAAGTCGTTTTTCACTGACAACTGGACATTTCGATAAAAAAACATTGTTTATGAGTTACAACAGAAGCCAAGGCTACAAACAAGAGCCAGTGCTGTCACTGTTGTTATTTGCCACAGTTTTTCTAAGCATTATGCTAATACAAGTTGTTGCTGTGAAATCATTTGCGAGAAGACATCAATGTTTGAGCAAAAGAATCATTCAGCATGTATAAGATAAAATCGGATTAAAAATGAGACGTTAATATCTAAAGAAATATCAGCATGTGCAAGCTTCCCTTGACAGGATTACGAGAACAAAGCCTGATATCAATCTGTTGCTATGCTGTACAATTTAGTTTTTCTTGTAACAAAGCCTGATATCAATCTGTTGCTATGCTGTACAATTTAGTTTTTCTGGTAACAAAGCCTGATATCAATCTGTTGCTATACTGTACAATTTAGTTTTGCATAGGTAACTTTCTGGCTATGTGGTTATACACTCAACATACCAAGTTGTGTGGTTGTACTGTCGACGGACCATCCCACTCTGACAACATTCTTTGTTTCTTCAGAGGGCAAATGCTCCACTTTAATGTTTTCTGCAATCTGAAAAAAACAAGATGGAGTAGGTTTACTTCACATGAGAAATCCTATCACCAACAAGGCCAGAGAGCAAATCTTTAGAGTTAAGCTTTAACACCGTACAGACAGCATCACTCTAATTCGCACATCAATCATAAATGCATACAGTTTTTAGGTTCTTGTTTTTCACATTCACTTTATCTCTTCACACAATTAAGTTGTTTACTTCTCCCTTTACCTTGACTTCAAATGCGACTTTTCCAGAAGTAACCCCAAACATGCCCCTGGCCCCAGCCCACATAAAGGCAAAGCCCTCTGCTGTGAGAGGGTGAGCCTTCAGTCCATTCTCATCAATCCTCAGGTTCAGATCAGCGTGGTCTGTGGGGAAACAACATATCAAATAGTAGCGAAAGAAAGCAGGTAAAAAATCTCATCATAAGCGAAGAATTAAATGAAAGTTTCACTGAACTTGTGACATCTCACTGGTGATTACAGTACCTAGATTCTGTAGGAAGTACTTACATCTGTCAAGCTGACCAGCTGTAGACTGTAACCAGGAATCATCTTCCTCTTCCACAACAACCCTACAACAATAACAAAAACCTCCATGTAAACATCATGTTCCTAAACATGGGGAAAAGTTACTCACCAGTGAGGTGGAAGTTATTCTCAAAAAAATTCACAACCATAACAATAAAGATGAGCCTTTACCTTAACTACAACTGTTACATTACAATAATGATAATGAATTACAAATAAGTGAACTTGAACCTTATTCCAGATTCCGTTTTACACACACGTTAGCAATCAAGGTCATAGATGAACACTGCGCTTACTTTTCTTAAGGTGGGACACGGCCCCTCTGAATGTCAATTTTCACGTCATCTAACGATTTTCCAATTTGTGTTTCAAACGACAGCATATTTATCAAAAAACACGCCATTTAAATTTTTAATGCCCTACACGACCGTTTTTTGAAGAAATAGAGATGTTTTGATGTAGTTGCTTCCGATAAGGTCAAACATTTTGACGGTTTGATGGTAACAATCACTTGGTTTTTGTCTTCAAATTTGCCTCCCGTGTCCCTAGTGTTGTTGTTGTAATAGGACATGTTATATATCGTTCAAAAGGCCGCTCAATGCTGAGTCTCGCCATATAATCTATATAAGGAAATTCCCGGTACTTTTCGTTCAGTGTCCGGTGTAGAATTCCTGGAATTTCAACGAAAATTTCCATATAAGGTAAGAACAGCGACATATGAAGGGTATACCGGCTTCCAATTGGTCTATATTCGTCTCGTTCATCTCCGTTTACTTCCGCACATGCGCAGTGTCTACATCCAATATGGCAGACCAAATTTGAGTTGATCGGGAAAAAGCCTAGTCATTTGGTGTTCATTTTCGTTTTTTAAGTGTGTCAAGAGGCAAAATGGTTCGACAAAAGGTCAAAACAAAGGAAATGTTCGGATCTCGAAAGCGGGGGCGCAAAATGCGCGGGCGAGCTGGCGGAAGGCCGAAAAAACACGCCTTGTCGATCGCCAAAGTTGCTTCCGGGTTAAACTCGGACTTGGTGAATAGAACCGAAAGCGATTACAATTCTACCTCAGAAAATGGAATATCGTTAGCCAAAACGGCAAGTCAGTCAAAATTTGATATATTTCATGGGAACTTGGAAAGTTGGCCCAACTCGGACAGAGAAAATTCGCCGACTGAAGTTGCCAAAAAAGTTGAAATAAACAAATTGAATGGCTACAGACTGGTAAATACTGACTTCTTAGCACAGATTGTTAACAGTGTGTGTTGCAAGGTTTGTGGATCCGCAAATATAAAATTATTTAAAATAAATGACTCAACAAACTGCAAATTTGGCAGTGGTCAGGGTTTGAATTTTAAGTTTGAAATATTTTGCAGAGACTGTGAAGATGTTATTTTTCATGGCTACACATCTGAAAAGGGATGGAATCTGGCAATGAGATGTCTAATTTTGTGAACAAACGTTTTGTAGCAGCGTGCAAAAATACTGGCATAGGATATAACAAGATTTGTGAATTTTTTGCTGACATGAATTTGCCTCAGCCTATGCACATCAAGACCTGGCAAAAGATTGACAGGTTAGTTCATGATGTTTCAATTGAAGCAGCAAAGGAAAACATGCATGCAGCTGCCGAGGCACTAAAACGTGATTCAGATGAGGCAGTAAATGGACTGGTTCCACGTGTAGTCAGCTATGATGGCTCGTGGCAGAAACGTGGACACAGCTCCCATTATGGGTTAGGCTGTGTCATAGATGTGGATTCAGGTGTCGTGCTGGACACTCACGTATGTTCTAATTACTGTCATGGCTGTGCCACTGTTGGAAAAACTAAGAAAGGTGTAGATTTAGTGAAGTGGAAACAAACACACTCCTGTCAGAGAAATTTCCATGGATCAGCAAATGCTATGGAAGTTGAATGTGCTGATATTATTTTTAAGCAATCTACAAAGGACTCATGTACAACCAGGTCCTTACAGACGGAGATTCCAAAGCATATGATCATGTCCGTAATCTTAAGTTGTATGGTGACAACGACATTCAGAAAGAAGAATGTGTAAATCACGTTGCCAAGCGCATGTATACTGCTCTTGACAAATTGAAACAACGAAGTAAGGCGAGAGGGGAAAGTTTAAACAGAAAATTGACTAAGTTTGCCATGAAGAAATGTAGCAGCACATATGCCAGTAACTTGAAAAGTGGTGCTCCAGATGTGCAGACTATGAAAAACAATGTTTTTGCAGGGTATTTCCACATGCTATCAACTGACATCAAACCCCATCACAAATTTTGCCCAAAAGGTCCCAAGTCTTGGTGCCACTATAACCGTGCAGTAGCAACAGGACAGGCAGTGCGAAAACATACCCCAGCTTTTTCTGTTGATGTGGGTGAAATTATTTTACCAGTGTACAAAAGACTGACAGATGAACATCTGTTAGCTAGATGTTCCAGAATGAAAACTCAGAACGCAAATGAGTGTTTCAATGGTACTGTTTGGCAAAGATGTCCTAAAGTGGACAGTTCTTCGAAGATGAAGGTCGAAACAGCCGTAGCATTGGCCGTCCTTCACTTTAACAGTGGTCCAGAAGGATTTGAGTCAGTTCTGAACAAATTAAAACTAGTGACTGGGGAACACACTGCAAAACAAATGCAAAGGAAAAAACGAAAGCGACTATCTAAAGCTAGTTATGCAGGTGCTGAGCCACGGCGTCTACTGCGGAAACGTCGTAAGCTTGATAAGGCGAAAGAGACTGACCAATTGGAAGCTGTTGAGGGCCCAACATATGCAGCAGGGTCTTTCTAAAATATAAACTGATAGGAACCAGGGCTAACACTATTTTGAAGTCTAAGAGAGGCAAGTTTCTGGTTTTAACGCTTTGTTTACATTGTAAACATACTGTAATATAAAACCAATGGTTTTAAATGCAAAAATCTAAGAACGTGTTTTTTGGTTATATTCACGTCTTAGGAAAGCTAATAAAACTGAACTACTTGTCCGAATTGGCTGAAATTTTGAGTGAAAGTTCCTGATACTGTTCTACAGGGGGTAAGATAGTTTAAAAGGACCTAGATGAAAAACTTTTGGCTGTAGATGCTAAGAGTTATCACTTGTCCTGGACAATTATTAAATTCTTTTTCGGAAATATTCCTAAATCCTACTAAATGCAACAATTCTCATCTAATTTTGGTCTTACCCCCTGGGCAATGTATTCCTCTTTCAATTTTTGTCATATTTTGGTTGATTTGAGGTAACACAGCTATTTAATAGATTTCCTCCCAACGTATGTAGATTTTCATAGAAAATCCAAGATGGCCGCCGTTTCCATGGTAACCGCTATATATCTGGATGTAATTTTGTGTATTTTAGGTATTTATCCTAGGCCCATGTAATACATACCAGTAAGACTTTCCTACCTTAATTTTAAAATCAGAGGGTAGTGTCCCACCTTAAAGAGATTCTCTAAAATCCTGTAATAATGTATACACATTTGTGAGCCTGGAATTTTTTCTGCGCTGTGTATCTTACTTTGGTGATTCCCTGCGACGTTCTCGTGATCTAGACCGTCTGGATCTCTCTCTGGACCTGCGCCTTGGAGATCGTGATCGTGACCTGGCCCGTTTGGACGGTCGTCTCTCTCTCTCCTTCTCCTCTGTAAATAATACACACAAACCACATCAGACAAATCACTCAAGCTGGCTTTCTTATTTGACCCAGTAGTACATCATCAAACTCCAAGTTGAACCCAAGCTCTCACAAGCCCAATGCTTCTGACCAAGAGCTTGGGCATGATGACTTGATTAAGAAAAGCATCATATAAGCACACCAGATTTTCAATTTACCTTTCTTCTCATCACCATCTTCGTCATTTGTTTCATCAATTGTCTGGAACTCTTCTGGCAGTCCGTCATCGTCCTCCTCTGTGGCCTGTTCCCCTGCACTCTCAGCCTTCGCCCCATTCTCACCAGCAGACTGCTAACAATCAACATTACAAACTATTACAACAGAAACTAGATACAAAACAATCTCTTGCAAAATTCCCAATAGCTTCAACATTCTTTCAAATAAATGTATTATGGTCCCTTCAAGACTTTCTTAAATACCAGAACCAATCTCACATATCCACAAATCTACTGTATGCTTTATTTATTTATTTGATTGGTGTTTTATGCTGTACACAAGAATATCTTGCTTATACGATAGCGGCCAGCATTACGGTGGGAGGAAATCGATGAGAGCCCACCGAGGAAACAAACAACCATCCATCGGTTTCTGCCAGACCTTCCCACCCCTAGCCAGAGAAAGCCAGTATGAGCTGGACTTGAAACTCACAGCGACTGAACTAGCGAGAGGCTCCTGGGTCTTTGTGTCGAGCTTGCATGCTAACCGCCTTGGCCACGTCCCCTACAGGCCTTAATGGTTGTTTGTTGTAACAACCATGCCGACATGATAGTTATTGTTAACAAGACCAATGCAGATACTGATCATAAACTTGAGGTAAAACTTTCTCATATCATAAGCAACTAAATAGTTCAAATTAGTCCCCCCGAGCCTCAACTGAAGAAAAGATTCTAGATATACAGCAGTGTAGAAGCATAGCCCATCTGAACTCCTTACTGAGTACATAACCATCATGCACAATAATATAAGCATAGGTCATATCAGCGCAGAAGGGCAAAATAGAGCATGAGGAAGAGACTTCTACATACATACATCAGCACAAGCAGAAGGGGTGTGAGTATTAACTTACTTTTGTTTACCATTAGGTATTTGATAGATGGTCTAGCTTCACTTTCCAAATACAAACAATTGCCATTAAGACAAAATCTGGCAATAGTACCACTTGTAATACTTCAGGCAGCATTAGTACAGATAAACAATGTACTGATACAAGTATGTAGCTGCAGCAAAATCTGCAAAGGTCCTTGGTGGTGGTGAATTTATATACCTCATGCTCTGTGCTTTCCGTTTTTTTCCACGACAGATTCCTCCATCTTCTCTTCGACTTTACTCTCTTCGACTTTACTCTCTTCGACTTTACTATCTTCAGCTTTTGCATCCCCAGAGGCTCCATTCTGAGGGCAAGCATTGAGTTTCAAAATCCATTAAAGTTTAGAGAATCTATGTTACCTGTGAATTTTGTCATAACTTGCACAGATGTTAATGCTTAAATACACCGTCAACATGAAGGAAAAATCCACCAGAAAATTTAAATAACCTATCTGTACTGATGTTCAGAAGGATTAGGGACAGAGCTAGCTTTTCACATGCATGAAAAATTCTTTGCCCACCAAACTAAGACAAAACCATGTGCAACAAGGATAAAAACAAAGCACTAGAGTAATGACATGCAACTTAAATCAAGAGCACTACACTGAGCCTCCTGCCAAACAGTATCATTCTTATGCATACCTGTTTCCATCTGCTATTAGGACAAAGACAGATCTGTAGTTCTTTTCACTAGAAACACCTTGGCTATTTAGGTATGGGGCAATTTATGTTGTGTGTGTATGTTGGAAGGGTGGGGAATCTGGGTCTGGTGGGTCTAAGTGGGGAGGGGTCTCTATCACAATTTAGATGGAAGCTAATCTTGTAATCCATGAAACAAAGCACTTTTGTTCACAGAGATGATTTCTCATGCTTTTTAATATGGTTGCCTGGTGGGACAAATGTTCACAGCTCTTCAACTATTCATGTGTCACCAGATGTATTTCTCTTTGATGCGGACAGTGTTTAAGCTTAGCGGTGTGGTAGAGTTGTCTTGTTATCTAGTTGAGACTGTACCTCTGTGGTTTCCATGGCCTCCACGGCTTCCTCTACGGCCCCCTCTTTACCATCATCCTACCAAGGGTAACAGTTACAGTGCAGTCAGAAACATTTCGCCATACAATACCACCTTTAGCTCTCAACACAACATGATGTAGTACAGTATAGAGAACCTCACCTTTACTACATTTAAATCTATCATAGAACTCAAAAAACAAATATCAACTAGTCAACAGTGCAGAAAAGCAAAATCACTACCAGGTCTGCCTCAGTAAGTTGCATACGTATATTAAATTTAGGGCAGAAATACATATGTATAACAGAAATAAAAACAATTTTCAGAATCATGCAAAACTCATAGATAGACTAATGAGAACTAACAAGTCACCTGCATGTATCAAAGCCAGCAGACATTCAAACTATGGTATTTTGATTTTTCTTTAAGGTTAGAATTCTTAGATTAGTAAACGACAATGACAAACATGTATTTGTCATCCAGGTCACCTGTTTCCATCTTAATGCAGAAATTTGTCCACTGATTTAGATTGTGTCTTGTCAGTTCACAGTTGTCCAAGATATGAACACCTGTAACACGTAATCAGCCTGAATTGGGAAACCTTAACAGCCAGTGCCCATCCCACACTTCCCACATAAATGCATCTCACACCCTACAATAGCCCCAGTAGAGTTGAGGTTGGGAACCAGTGTCCAACTGCAGGTACCTGAGCAGCCTCTTCTGTTGTCACAGCCTTCACCTCCTCCATGACCCTTCACCTCCTCCACTTTCCTCTCCCTTCTCAGCATCCTCAGACTTCTCAGCGTCCTCCATCTGGGAGTCATCTTGCGAGTCTTCCTGTGAGGTGTCTAAGTCTCCCCACAGACACATCTGCATCTGCAACAAGAACAGGTGTGTTAACATCCTCTATAGGCTGAACAATCCAAAACAATGGGAACCAACCAGGGGCTTCCCTATCACCTCTCTTCTTCTAGTAACACATAGCACCACATGGACTCCATTATATGGAACACCACTTTCTTAACACCATTTATAAATTAATGCTATAAACATCAACATCAAAACAGTGAAACACATGTTTTCCATTTAAATCATATGAACTCCTTATAGATGTACAAGTAGCTTAAAAAAAAACTGGGGAAAACAGTTTCCACATAATTTTAATCAGTGTGGAACTTTTTTAATGTACAGCTGACCATATGAGGTGCATCTTGGTTTTTATTTTATTCATGTGTTGTACAGTATTTGTCTTATAAATCTATCCATGTGTGCAATAAATATGAAAGGAGTTCCAATGAAACTAAAAGTGGGACTGTTGACATCACCTGCCTTGGCCTATCCCCATCTTTAACACAACCCACAAGTTCTGCTCCTTTCTATTAGGGCAAAATTAAAATATTGTTTGTCTGATGTTGCAAGCACTTTATAACAAATGAGGGTAGGCAGGTTGTCTTTTTTTTTTTTGCAGAAGGGAAGAACAATCGTAGAATCCTGTTCAAATGATTGATCACAATTAAATTTCCTCAACATAAATCAGAACACAGTACTAAATTATATCACCAAATGCTTGGCAATTCTCAAAATACATGTTCTTAGATCTATACAATAAAACTAACAGGTTAAACCTACGTTAAACATTTTTATGAGTATAACGGCATAGTTTAAATCAACAGTTTTGTCCTAGCATTTCAGGTCCTGTACGGGAGGGGGCAAGCATGTGAAAATAGAAACCAAATCCTGTCCAGCAGATACTTTTATCACTGAAGCGAAACCTTATGAACTAGTAAAAATGAAGTCTATACTGATAAATCTGTTTCCGTTTTCCCAAATTTTGTAATTTTAATTAAACTTTGTGACATTTTGGGGATTCTTCCTTCATGTGAAGGTTCGCATATTTATTGTCTTCAATACATCATTCAATGTACAGGCTTGTCTAAAAGTATGAAGAGTGTATGCACCCAAGTGAGCCTCAGCTCATTTCAGCTATGACCTAATTTACAGTCCAAAACATTTATACAGGAGGAAGATTAGAGCCAAAATCATGTTGTTGGGGCCTGTTTTGGGATTCTTTGACAACGTTGGTTTAAAACAAAAATTTTCCCCTTTAATGTTTCATCGGATATTATGGTGTAAGGCCTCAATTTGTCACTCTGATTATACCAGCCCATGACTGAATTAATTTAATCACACAAAACAAACAAAGGGATTTATGTAAGTAGGCTTCAGTTGAACCTCAGCTATACATGTAGCTTGAGCGACTTGTCCTTGGAGGTAGGCCTATAGGCCTGTGTCCAAGTTTTGTCAGTGTTTGTAAACATTTCGCACTGGTTATAACCAGAGCCACACTTCTCAGCAATTCAATTTTGCGAGATTAGGTGTGTTTTAAAGGTACAGTGTGGCCAAAAGAATTGGATCACACAGAATTCTATATTTTGCCATCTAAAGACACTGATAGCTGCGATGTTTACAAGACTTCCTTAAACATCTTACAATGATCATCTCGCAAAATGAGTAATGTGAGATCTCAACTCCCTATGGAAACAAGGACACAGTTCATCAGTTCAGTAATGTATATATCCCCCCAAAAACTGGCAACACTATTTGACAGGTATCCAATTGGTGAAAAGACTTCACAGGTAGTTTGATCAAGGCCTACTGGTACCAGACAAGTATACTCGTCAAAGCGCTATAAGGCTGGCTTTGTTCAACAGCGGGAGAGGAAATTCTTAGCCAAAAAATCGGCTGTGATCTGTTAACATTGGGTAAGTTCTAGTTAGCAGCCGAGAAGCTATTCACAGTAAAATATGTATTTGGGAACAGTGGAATGAAAATGCGAGAAAACAACTGTGTGTCATTGGCAAAAGTCAAGTGAATTACATTCCCACGATGGCTTTGTGGTCTTCTGGACAATTTTTATCTCATTCTGTGGCGTATATGAGTGGTAATTCCATAATATCTCGCTTTCTGAGCACTATTCACAAACGTGCAGCTATTGTTTTCGCGCGTGCCGCATGCGCACACATGGCTGAACTTTAGGTGATACAGAAAAAAAAAACCTCGCAGTCACACCGTCAGTTTTTGTCATTTTAGAAGTATGTGGCACTTCTTCACTCAACAGATAGTTTCAAAACAACATCGTTGTCCACCTTTGCATGCTGAGCTGTTCTACAGATTGGAATATTTAAATAACGTGATATATTACATAATGTCACATTCTCAATAGAGACATCACCGTGATTGATGTACAAGTTCAAGCCAATCTGGCAGACGGCATCACATGGTGATTAGCTCAAAGCAGACTTTATTTTCGAATTCGACTGAGCTTTTCTGAGGAAATATCGAATAAAGGTCAGTGTCAATGGTTGCAAAAGGCAGATAAATGTCTTAGCTTGTATTAGGGGGATTTGGACATTAAGTATGGCATATGAAGCGAGATATTTCCAGATGGGGTAGCTGAATACAGATACAATGTCATAATTGGGTGCACACGTCGCCCGGGCAGCGGTCTTCGGGTAATAGTAAACATGAGCCATCGTTATCAGACCGAATTTTTGGAAATTGTACATCTTGAAAGAGTGCCCATCCCCTTTATAAACAGAGTGACATTTCAAATGATCGGCGAAAAAAAAAAAAAAAAAAAAATTAAATGAACCAAAATAAAATAATTTGGCATCTGTAAGAACATGATAAAAAGAATTTTGGTTTTGAAGGGTCGGTCGTGTAACATCAAACATGTAATATTTTAATTTTGGCCTTGTACATCAACACATGGCACTCTCAGAAGGGAGAATGAGAATTCTGACTAAGATCTTAACAAATGCTGTTTCCATACATAATGCTTTGTAGCTGTCACACCCACAGAGCAACTTTCTCAAGTTCCCTGCCAGCTAGTGGTCTAGTATCAGGCATGACCTACATCTATGTACTTCTTATCCAAATAATGCACTGTTTATTTTTGTCAGAGGTGTGGAGCATATATAATTAGGATGGGACTTCCAGTGAACATCCACCATATGGTTAATTCTGTGGTTAAAAGAGATACACACCATCAGCAGAAGCCAAAAGTAATGAATCTCAACACATATTTAAGAACAAATACCAGCCACATTTGAGCTGCCCTAAAATTTGTCTTGAAAAGGTGATAAAATATTATATAAAACAAAATATTTGATGCTAAAAGAGTTTTACATCCTTTGCAGAATATCATCCTATGTACCTGCAAACCTACAGGTAAAACATTCTTTTTAAGATCAATAGAACTCTCAGAATCCAGTAAAATGAATAACTTAGCCATGGATGATATTTTTGGCCATTTACACTAGATTGGCAGACAGAGGTTTTGTAATAACAGAATAGGCTGCATGGACGGGAGACTTCCATTAATGTCCTGACTCATCAGTAGCATGTAGCAGACACACCCACTAACACCCAACCTGTCGACCGGAGCTATAGCATACACACCCACAATATATGCACCTGTACCCACTTCAGCACCAACAAGTTTAACATGAACCTACTTATGAATGTAAGAGCTATTTCTGGCTACAATTATAGCCAATTTTACTTTGGCATATGCTTGAATCCTGATCTCTTCTGTGAAACAGCAAGACTTGTGAATCTTTGACTATCAAATACTATGGACAGCCGTTACTGGGACATTTCCTTCCTTCACTACATTTATTTTATTTCATCAGTGCTTTACACTCTACTCAATAATATTTCACTTATACAACAGCAGCCAGCATTATGGTGGGAGGAAATCCTTTACTACAATACTTGAAAATCATAAATTTAATGGAAGCTCCAATCTAATACCTTTATTCCTACAAAAACAAACCATACAGATTCAGAACCTATAGAATTTCACTCTCTGCAACTTTTCCTGTGATTTGCCTTGAAAATGAGATAGAGTTCATTTCTTTCAAAGTCAGTCCAGAATCCGCATTCTGGGCACTCCACGACATGCTCAAAATAAGTCATTCTGAAACCCCTCCAGCAGTTGCAAAGAATAGGTTGATGCTTTCGTTCGTCCAGGAGCCCCTTCGCAGATGTTCATTCTGAAAGAGCTGGTTCCAAAGCGCGTTGAAGTCATTCTACATGTACCTCATGACTGCAACCTGAGCTTAAAACTTCCCACCCCTAACTTCTAGAGTTTTCTATATGCTGATGACTGCTTTTAGAAATAAACATTGTCCCACCTGGGACAAATGAAAAATCCACGTGAGGAATTAGTCCGCTCCACACCACACCATGTTTGTAAAGGTAAGAGACGGTGAGCATGTCTGGGAAAGTTTTACTGATTGTTGGACTAGATCGGTCCATAGGGAGTTGTAAAGACTTGGGTAATATTTACGTGCTGATTTCCAAGTGCATCCATCTGTGGTCTTTTCAAAACATCTGGTATGTCCATACTTCTGATTAACCCTCGAATAAGCAGCTAAACTTAAATCTTTATCCATGTTCTATTGATTGACGGCATAGATGACTTTTAGTATCAGTTTAAATTTCAAAATATGACATTACGGAAAGGTCACCGCTTCTGCACATGTGCGCCTTGCTGACCCAGATTTTAAGAACATGGCAGCGCATGGCGACCTACTGAATATAACCGCATTTTCGACTTTGGCTACGATTTACAGGAGGAAAGAGGATGTAAAGGGCAAATAGCGATTGTGGCAAGATGTGTGGTGAATATTTTAGCTTTCAGAATTGCCCATGCTTTATGTGTATTCAGGACGAATCTAAAGCGCATGCATTTGGAACTGAACGAGGGGGTAGCTCTTTGTTAGCAATATACCAAGATCGGGTGCAGGACAAACTCTTGGGGCTAAGGGTGGCTAGCAGTCCCTGCATATCAGTATATATAAGCCACCTTTAGACCGAGGTCTCGGGCTACCATCAGAAAGCCTGTCGGGTCCGTAGTCAGTTACTTATACCACTACACCACTTGAGTTGTGCTCGAATGTGGTTTTTTTAGATGTCCTTTAAGACAGATGAACATGATAAGAGTTGAATGTCATGTGGACTACATCTGAAAAGGGCCGCCCCCAAATTTGGTCAGTCTCATTCAGAGCAGCATGAATGGGTTGATGTAAATAAGCGACATAAAAAGTTACATGTAAATATTACCCCAGTCTTCACACTTCCGACTCAATATAAGCATAACAGTAACTGACTGATGTCCAACAAAAGTGCAATTCCCTCCTAAAGAGCTTGCTAACTCAGAAAATATCAGGTAGGGAAATGCTAGAAGTTTTAAGTGCCAATAGGAAAATACCCAGCGTTTTCTGAATAAAGCTACTCCAGTTTGCATACTAAGCTTTTGAAGTTGCAAGATATTTCAAAATAATAATTTATCAATTTACTTTACCTACCACTACCAGATAACTTATCTGCAACACAAACACATAATTGTTTTTTTTTTTCTCTTTGGATAGGCTAGGTTTCAAATGCAGAATCAAGAATAATTTCCAGTTAATTACATTAATTTAACACTTTGTTTGTCGGTGGATCTAAATTACAGGCAAATCCGCAATGAATAACTAATGCAGGAGAAGGCAACTCTCAGTGCACTAGTTCAAATCCGGTATGTAGGCCCTATTCGTTTCGATTTCGTCTCATTTTGCTACGGTTAGATAGTCCCAAATCAAACAGTGAAGCATAACTATAAAGGCTAAAATAACTGGAAGATACTTTGCAAACTTAAGTTAGTAAGTAAATCATCTGTAATATTACCTTCCACCCCTCGCTCTTTGTTCAAAGCCTGTTTCAATCTTTTAACCAACACCGCTTTATTGCCCTTAGTGTCCAAACCGCGTGCCGTGAGCTCCTTGCGCAGTTCGACCACTTTCAACTTTTCCGGCTCCATGTCACTCATTATTGGCACAATATCCGCAGTACACCTCTTGATCTAAAGAAAGCACGTCTATGTTAAGTTGAAGCTGTGCCAGGACTATAAATCGTCTTTCACAATACCCCAGCTATCCACTGCTTCCTATGGTGTTGATAAAATGGCGACAGCCTGCATGCTCCTGGGTCAACCTAATACTGCAACCTAAAAATTTGAACGAAAATCATGACAAAAAAACATGCGTTAAAATGCCGATGAAAACAATTCTTAATAACAATGTTCAATTTAAAAGAACAAACGAAGATGAAATTTTATAAAATATGACATTTAGCAACAAACAAAAATTGAAAATAATACTTTTATATGTACAATTTCGGGAGCAATCCCTAGGTTCTAGTTTTTATCTACGCACATCCTTGCAGATGGAGAAATTCTTAGATGATGGTTGATTTTCTCATTTGCAAGCATATTAATTGTAGAAAATCCTTACTCAACAACGGGCATAAATATTTCTGAATACAGAGGTAGGATAAAAATGTACTAGGCAGTTAAAAATACCTAAAAACACGGAAGAATATGACGTCAATAAAAGACATACCCTTAGCTGCGCAATGAGGCGCTAATCTAAATCTCCTCGCGCATATTATTTGACGCTAAAAGATGGGCGTGGCTTGCGTAAACAACATGCTAAAGGCACGCGAAGTAAAGAACTGTGGACACTGCACAACCAAAGGATGTATATATGCAACCATACATTATACCATACAAAATACATTTTGCTTTTCTCCATTTTACTATCCCAGTCTCAGTTACCGGTACACGTGCACGCCAGCTGTTCTTTTTCCATACGCATCCTGTGTACAATCAGACTAGGGTAAAACTGGGCAGAAATAGTCATTTCACCCATGTACTGTATGGGGATATAGTTTCGTGTGAAGAAATTTCGTACCAACACCAATTCGTACACCTGTATGATGTTCCGATAACACATGAGCACCCACTCGATCACTATGTATATGTATATATGTGTGCGGTAACCCTCCGACCCAGGGAACAAAGGCCCACGTATTTCCAACTTCCTTACCATCTTACAGAATAATTGATATATTAATTATCAGAACATGGATTAATTCATATGGGAGTATAGGTACAGGAGTCACTAATTTAATTCGTAAAAGAGTCATTTCGTACCCATCATAATTCATGGTGTAGTTGATACCCCGTTTCCAGACGGGAATTTATTTCATATATAGGATAGTACCTGGTCATATAACCTCGGATTCATGAGTTTCGATCTGTAGGCAAAGCCTATATAAACTCATCTGGAAATTTATGTGAAGTACAACCAAATTTATCAAATAGGTCGACACTATTTGGTGCAGTTATCGCATGTATTTGACTGTTTTCATATATATCGATCGGATTAATTGAAACAGCGGCGCTTTGCCGTGACAGGGAAAAAGGCCCACTGGGATCGATGCCTTGGCTATTTGGCTTTACTCAAGTACCAAATTTAGCATGGTTTGGGTGATAACCTGGGCGCATATGTCGTTGTTGTGGGGAGGTACATAAGTAGGTAGTTTTCCTAGGCCTAATATTAGTCTATAATATTTTTTCGAGTATATGGTTCCCGGGAGGTGATAATGCACGTTTTCAGAAGGTCTGCTTACTGTATTTTGTTACAAAACAACCAATAGTATCCAACATGAATGTTTACAAACTACATATCTTGCTTTTTCTATGACTGATCGTTTGTGGGAACAGCGTAGATTACTTGTTTGGACACGCCTCCCGTGGTATGAATATTCAATACGTTGCAAGCTTCCAGTTGATTGGCTGCGCCGTTGCCAGAGGCAGACTTATGACAGCGCGGGCCTTCGCATGCGACAACCAGTATATACAACATGGCGACGACGGAGGAAACGAAGGAAAATGCAGGTCGGTATTTTGTAATATCCTGGCTGTTAAGAGTAAAACATGAAGTAAAAACAACTATTTCTGATAAATATGCACATAATCTGGTGAAATACAACATGACTGCTTAGACTTCTTGATTCCCCAGCCGATTTCCATCGCCTAAAATGGACTAGTTGACTGGTCCTCTTACATGCAAGCTCTGATGCCGCTGGGACGGTACCAGAGCAACGGTTTTTTTCTGAGATAAATATTGTTTTTTCTTAACCAAAATAATTGTTGCCAAATTGTCAAAAGCGAACATACATACAATCTTTTGTCATATTTCAGAATCATATGTCGCAGAATTGCAGAAGAAAGTGACAGATGCTTTTGACATTTTCGACCACGAATCAAACAAAACTGTTGATGTCAGGTACCGTACGCATTTATGTACCATGCTCTCATCTTATTTAGACACTCACTTAATGACTTCAGCCATTTTATGTTCAAAAATGTATCAAATCCATGTCAAACAATCCTATCAGAGGTTTGGTTTGCTGTAATATCTACAGTCATTTGAACTTTTGCTTAAATAAAATTCAATACTTGCCTGCTGGTACTGGTGCCAATATCCTGTTACTGGGGTCTATAAACGGGTTTATTTAGATCTACTTCACACTCTCATATGAGAGAAAAATGTTTGTTATCAGGCCCAGATGTGCCATATACAAATTTATTTGGTTACTGATCGGAATAATCTTAAGGAAAATAAACACATTGTTTAAGATTTTCCTTGTTGGCAACAGGGTAACAAATTCACAATTGTTTTTGTTACTTAACACCACAAAGGATTCACAAGAGTTATATATGTAGATGGCCATGCCTTAGATGATGTTTTGATTTAGGGCCAGTTATTTTACACCAATTTTTATGCTCTTCTGGACAACAGTACACATTTCATGTTTAGCTTGTGAACCACACTGGATTGATTATTCAGAAGTTTTAGAAAATCCTTGATTGATTACCTATATATTGAAATGTTTGCCTGATATTAATAACTTTTAATGTGTTCCATAGGGAGGTGGGAACAATCGTCGGTCATTGGGATGTTGTCCAACAGAGGGTGAACTTCATGATATTTTGGCTGAAGTAAGAACCATTTAACTTGTTATTGCTGTCACACCTGTCAGTATAGTGTCAACTCATCAGTGCTTATTCTACTATGTTGTGTACAGTTGTACATGTACATTATAATGACTCAACACTGTTTCTCTGCTACACATTTATAACATTTCAAGTGAAAGCAACACGAGAAAAAAGTCATATTTTAAGATATTAACACCACTGTACCAGCAGTTCTGTAGTAGTGAAACTGTTTCTGACATTACACTGAATTTAGTTTCAAATAAATGTGAGGTACGCACAGCAAATGATATTCAACCTTCCACATTTTCTTGTAACGTCACTGAATGTGTTTTGGACCTATGTTCATCCCTAAATATTATAATTTTAGATATAGTACACAGTTGCTGAATATTATTTTTTTCTTTTTGGCAGATAGAAGAGGAAGAGCCAACTGGTTACATTAGATTTGAGAAGGTTCCTCCCCAAAATGACAAAAATATTACTTGAACGAAGGTGGGTCTGAAAACTGAAGCAAATTGTGACTGTTTTGTGAACAGCATCTCTATTGCTCCTAAAGATTTCTGATTTATACTGAAAGAAGAAATAACTTTAAAAAGAAAGTAGGTCTATCCTTGGTTATAAACTCTGTGGTATGCTTAACTGAGACTGATTGGGTGTGTCGGGTGTAGTGTCTTAAAAGCATCATCCATGTATTATTTTAGACAGCATTTGAAATTTATACTGGGCTGTAACAAGGAGCACTTGCTGTAACAATGCAAACAAACATGAAGATTAACAAAACTGAAATCTTTGCATATACTGTCCTTTTACATGTAATGAAAAGTAAGGCTTGCGTATCATAGTGCTGGTGACATTGTTTGCAGGTACAAGCCGTCCCCCGAGGATCAGCTACTGAAGGCATTCCATGTGCTGGACAGTGAAGGCAAGGGTTACCTTACCCAGGAAGAGCTCACCAAATACATGACAGAAGAAGGTAATCAGCGGACATAACTGCTAAACAGCTCCGCACATACAGCACAGAAATACGGTTCACTTTCCATACTTTAAAAAAAGTATCATTATGATTATCATTTTTACCCGGAAACAATTTGATTTCAAAAATTTTCATGTATTTTATCTATGGTTTAGTCCCTTTTGATGTTAACTCAGATCTTCATGTAATTTATCTACACAACAATATTGTGACAACTGAAAGTACGTTTTGCCCCTTTACACATTATTAATCACCTAGGAGTTTTGTCTTGTTTAACCGAGCCATGACTGCCACCGTAGTCAGTTCGTATGGCTGAGAGGGGCTTGTTGTACAAAAGTTGTAAAGAAACACAAAAAATATAAGGAAATTACGATGGTAAAAGAAAAAATTGTGTTCAGTTTCTGTTCCATTAAAGATGTCAAGTTAAAAGCTACTTTATTTTGAGTAAAGTGTCGCTGCGCTCTGCCGTTTTTCCTTTGGATATTTATATTTTATCCTTACACATGTAATGTATATTGTGCATGTTATAACATTTTATTCATGATGACCATGTCAAGTTTTGTCCAGAGTAAAAAATCATGTTTGTGAGCTACCTGATGAATTGAGCTGAATGTGTGCTGTTTGTTTTCAGGTGAACCATTCACCCAGGAGGAAATGGAAGAAATGTTGTCAGCAGCTGTTGACCCAGACAAAGGCACAATTCTCTACAAAGACTATGCCTCATTAATGGCAGTTGAAGAAACATAACATATGTTCCCAAAAATGCAATTTGTACATAACTGTAATTTAAATATAAAATGTAAATATATAGTAACAAATATCATTGGAGACTTTATTCTTCTTTGTGTCACTGAACTTGATCAAGTGGCTATGGTGTAGACTGTGATCTGCGAAGCAAAAGATGGACATACCTGACTAAGGAGTGTTCACAGAGTATTGGGATGTCCAGTTATGTACAGGATTGTTCCAATGGCCATTACAGCAGACTGATATAATATGGTTCAATACCTTTACTTACAGGTACATGTAGGTATTTGATTGGATTTTTTACTTAGGAAATTTCATCAAAACTGCACAGACTCACAATAGCTGCAAAATACCCCATGTAGGATTTTGTGTTGTCATGAACCCTGGTCTTCTGTGAAGTGACAAAACAATATTATAGACCGCTTCAGTTTCATGAAGCATACTTTGTGTTAAGTAACCCTTAGCTGAGTGCACTCCATATCTCTACAATGATTGAGTGCTTAGGGTTTAACGTTGTACTTAACTTTACAGTCATATGATGACGAAGGAGTCTTCAGATCACATATACGTATGATGTGCAACACACACTGGACACGAACATGCCATACATATGCCGTAGATTTGCATTTGGAGTAATTGATCGTAAAGGGTCATCTGTTATCATGGATTAATATAGGCTGGGGTACACTGTATCACTATTAACATGGAAACCAACCAATGGAAACTAGTTGCAGAATTGTAAGAGAAATAGGAAGAGTCAGAGAGAAACAGAGAGATGCATGGACGTACAGAGTTAGTTTGTTTTTAATTAGGATCCTGAACATACGCAATATAATTTACATATTTATTTAATCAGTGTCTTATGTTGTGCCCAAGAACTATCACTTATAGGACGACTGTCACGTTGATCGGTGGAGGAAACCACTTGCCTTTCGCCAGGTACCTGACAAACCTCTGGTATTAACTCCACTGCTGCAAGAGCTGGATTTGAAGAGAAGACCTTGAGGGGGAGCCAGCATTTTAACTAATAAATGCAGAGTACAAAAACAGAACAGAAAAAGTTCACAGTAAGATCTGAGATATAGCCACTACTGAGTTCCAGCCACAATTATTACTTGAAAAGGATCTCAAATCAGCTCAACTAAAAAACTTGAGGCACTATGAAAGCCTTGACATCCGACGTTGCTACATGTACACATCATCTGCTTCAGACAAAGTGGCAATATCCTGTATCTATAACAAGGGTGAAGAAGTTGGAAGCTAAACAGGAAACCTTATCCTGACATCGAACACACGTTCTCTCTACTCATGATACCTCACCATTCTCAGCTCTCGCAATAATCCTACCTTAATGCTGCTGTTGTATAAGTGAAATATTCTTGAGTACCGGTCCAACATATAACATCAAATAAAAACAGAATAAATAAATTGTACTTCCCTCGATTCAGCACTTGCATAGAGCATAATGGGTTAGGCAAGTAATGGTCTGCCTCGCGTTGGCATACACTGACCAGAAGATCTCTCCACAAATACACCTGCTCTGCTGCAGAAAGACACCTTGTCCGGAAACACATAAGATGATGCAGATCTTTGCTATGCCTCCTAGACACGTAGCCATGGTAAATCACAATAGATACAAGCATACACACGTATATTACAGAAAAAGGTTTTTTCTGTTTATTCTAATTCTGAAACGATATATATAGTATTTCCACAAGACACCAAGTAATTTTCAGGCAGCGCTGTTCTCAGTTTAACCTTTCCCGGATATTTACATACATCAGTAACTGTACTGATATCTGATCAGTGCAAGTTCAGGTTTGCGATATCACTATTAAAGTTTAGCTCATCTTTTTCTTATGGCTCACTGGCGATGAAGTTAGAAGTCTGACAATACAAATTCAGTGCAGTTTTGTCCTAATGCTCAGCCCAGAAGGTTGTTTCATTTACCACAGATTGATGACAAAGACCCCCACCACATGTAATGGATCTACTCACAACAGTTATCCTCCAGCCTATGACAGCCACATAGGAGGGATCATTCTGGTCAGTTCATCTCTGCCTGTATCACCAGCCTCCAGCATACAATATAGTTATTTGCTCATAAATCCGGGTTCCAGTATATACATGTACATATAATCAACGCAATTTCTTCTACACCTCAAAATAACCCCTTGGACTGGTGGCCTCTGAACATGAATAGCCACACAGTTGTTTACAAAGACTTTTGGAAACGTGAGACTGGTTTCTTGTCCAGTAAAAGTTGTCAATCTATCGTAGAAAAAATCATTAAAGTCCTTTATACTCCTGATTCTCAATGCTGATGCTGATGTTTTCAAATTTTTCCAATGCTCAATCCTGCACTTAGAATCCACTAGAATGGAGAACTTAATCACTGTCAGCTGTCTAGAACTGGTCAGTAAATCACCATCAATCAGAACAATGCATTTCCCTGCCCCACACGTACATGGCATCTGACCCTGGCTTCAGTTGATTCCCAGTGTTATAACTTGGAGAAGACAGGGGTCTCTTTCTGCATCTGTCCAGTCACTGCCTTAATCACATCTTCACTCAGTAGCATGCCCTGGTTCCACATTGCCTATGGAAAAAAGAATGCAGTAGTGAATGGATGGTTTAAACTCTGTAACTGAACACTGTCTAGGAAAATAGATCAATTTATTTTTTAAGAATTTTTCCAAGCAAGTAAAATGGTTTTAAAACATATTTCACAGAAGTCTGTAGTGAAGTCACATCCATATTTTTGCTTGAAAAGGTTTGTTTCAGGGTCCATTCGGCGAACGCACTTGTAGTTCTATATGTATATGCATTTTGAATGATGACATCTAGCAGCCTGTGTAGGATAAGTGTGACAACATTGTTCTCAATGTGGTCAGAAAAGGCCACAGTAGAATCCAAACTTTCAAATGCATTTTACTAGGTTCGAAAAATTATGAAAAAATAAATCGAACTATTTTTATTGACAGTGATTAATGGTCTATACTCCACACTACTGTTTTCTTTGCCATTAAGAATTATCACAGAAAACAACAGACAAGATTAAAAAGACAGTGATAAATGTCATGTCATAATGTGAAATATAATCACAATTTGAATATATGGAAACACACCATGCTTTTCACTAAAGATTTATGCCCAACTGTCAACTCACGATTTGTTTTACACAGTGCTCCTGACACAGACCATATGTCTACTCACCACTTGCTCCTGACACAGACCATATGTCTACTCACCACTTGCTCCTGACACAGACCATATGTCTACTCACCACTTGCTCCTGACACAGACCATATGTCTACTCACCACTTGCTCCTGACACAGACCATATGTCTACTCACCACTTGCTCCTGGCACAGACCATACAACTACTCACCACTTGGCCCTGGCACAGACAATGTGTCTACTCACCACTTGGCCCTGGCACAGATAATGTGTCTACTCATCACTTGGCCCTGGCACAGACGATGTGTCTACTCACCACTGTGCCTGGCGCAGACCATGTGTCTACTCACCACTTGACCCTGGCATAGACCATGTGTCTACTCACCACTTGTTCCTGACACAGACCATATGTCTACTCACCACTTGCTCCTGGCACAGACCATACGACTACTCACCACTTGGCCCTGGCACAGACAATGTGTCTACTCACCACTTGGCCCTGGCACAGATAATGTGTCTACTCATCACTTGGCCCTGGCACAGACCATGTGTCTACTCACCACTGTGCCTGGCACAGACCATGTGTCTACTCACCACTTGACCCTGGCATAGACCATGTGTCTACTCGCCACTTGACCCTGGCAAAGACCATGTGTCTACTCGCCACTTGCTCCGGGCACAGACCATGTCTCTAGTCACTGCTTGGCCCTGGCATAGACCATGTGTCTACTCACCACTTGACCCTGGCATAGACCATGTGTCTACTCGCCACACCCTGGCATAGATCATGCGTCTACTCACCACTTGCTCCCTGGCATAGACCTTGTGTCTACTTACCACTTGTTCAAGTGAGTTCTGTACTGAGTTGTCCCTGGCAAAGACCATGGCCACCTTTGATCCTTGCACAGCCACAGGACTTTTGGAGGCAATGATTGTAGCGGTCTCCAGGGCACCTGCTAACAGGGACTCCTTAGACGGGAATAACAAACTGAAAGGCAGGACACATTGAGAGGGCAAGTGAGTGAAGAGTGACAGGCTGAGACTAAATCACTGATATTCTATAGAAAACAAACTGAATAGTTTCTTAGAAACTGAAAAATAACTATGCTTTGACTGTACCTGAAAACTTTTTGAGGGAGGAATTCAGAACCAGAAACAGTATCATGCCACACAAATGACAATAACACTTGTATTGCAATGGTAAAGAGTCATTACAAGCCCCCGAATAGCAAATAACAGTTACTATACACCATTAACCATGTTATAAAGCACCAATTGCCCAGTAGTTCAGGGCTTACTCTCTGTTTACTTATATAGTGCCTGAATTCTCCATTCTTTCCGCACAGAAGACCAAAAATTTATTCCTGCAATGCTTATTTAGCACTTGTTGAACACAAAAAGGTGTCACATATTCGATGAGAACGAAATTTCAAATTGCTAGCTTAAGCATATAACAGAGGGGACAACAGACAGAAAAGGTGTTGGGGAGCGCTCTTGTTTCACATTTTATTTTGCATAAACATGCACAAGAGATGTCTATGTTTGGACTGTCCAAAGTTTACACTGATCTCCACTATATTGTACACACCTGACAAGTCCACACTGCTTAGCCTCATCAGCCATCAGTTTCCTGGCTGTAAAGGCTAGCTCTCTCACCAGACTGTCATTACCCACCACTTTGGGGAAGCGCTGTAAAGTGCCCAAGTCTGCAGCTATACCTATGTCTACTTCCTGACCAAAGGCAAAACATTACTGGGTTATTATATGCACATCAACACAAAATTCCACTTCATCCCATAAAATAAAGCTGGATTTTACTAAAAGAAAACAAAATTACATAACTAGAGTGGAAAGTTTATTCTACATAATAAGTTTCAATATGCGTCTCCTTGAGCTAATGATAAATTTAGACGTAATAAAACTTACCAATGAAACAACAACAATGAAATGCACGAGCCACGAAAGACCATCATTGGTTTCTGTAACCATGTGTTGTTAACATGCCATGCTTTGGCACAATAACACAAAGTGAAATTAGCATGAAATGAAGATATAATGGCCAAGCAAGCAAGATACTGTCAAAGGAAACCATTAGGTAGACCCACAGGATATCAGTTTGTTTCAAGTTTTCTTCTGGAATTTATATCATTACTTGAATGCACCACTTACATATGTGACTATAGCATTTACACAACATTCAGTCTTAAAGTTACAAGAAGACGCCAGATTTAGATTTCAGATTTAGAAGGAACTAACAACTTTTTCAGCCATGCTGCAGGTGCATATTACATTTTGCCATGACCTCAGCAGAGATCATTTTACCATGATCTCAGCAATTTGCCTTGATTTCGACAGAGATCATTTTGCCACGACCTCAGCAGAGATCATTTGGCCATGACCTCAGCAGAAATCATTTTGCCATGACCTCAGCAGAAATAATTTTGACATGACCTCTGCAGATATCATTTTGCCATGACCTCAGCAGATATCATTTTTCCATGACCTCAGCAGATATCATTTTGCCATGGCCTCAGCAGATATCATTTTTCCATGACCTCAGCAGATATCATTTTGCCATGGCCTCAGCAGATATCATTTTGCCATGGCCTCAGCAGAGATCATTTTGCCAGGGCCTCAGCACAGATCATTTGCCATAGCCTCAGCAGAGATCCTTTTGTCATGACCTTAGCAGACATCTCATTAAGTCAAGAGAGCACTTTGCCATGGCCTCAGCAAAGATCATTTTGCCATTGCATCAACTGAACCACTTACCTTGATTTGGAACCATGCATCCCGAGTGCAGTAGCGTATGTCACAGGCTGTTACCATGTCAACACCTCCACCCACACATGGTCCGTGGATGGCAGCTATCACAGGCTTAGGACACTGCAAATACCAGGTGTGATTTAACTGTAACCCAGTCATGTATTATAAACAACAGATGTCACTGTGATACCTATGGTTGGTATGCCGTGTCATGTCTAGATTCACTAAGCTTCTTTTACAAGTGCATAAGTCACATACATTTTGACAGCCAATTTCCATCTACACTGTCACACAGACAGACCCAGTTCTCACCCATCACAATGCTTGCCATCATGTTATGACCCCTCTTTGTGCACCTGAACATGTGATGCCCCAAACCAATCAAAACACCTTGTTGTGCACCTCCACAGGTAATCTCACACACCATGTCATGACTCCTCTTTGTACATCTGCACAGATATTGCCTCACACCATGTCAAGGCTATTCTATGTTAGCCTAAACAGGCAATGTCCCAACCATGTTATGACCCCTCTTTGTGCACCTGAACATGTGATGCCCCAAACCAATCAAAACACCTTGTTGTGCACCTCCACAGGTAATCTCACACACCATGTCATGACTCCTCTTTGTGCATCTGCACAGATATTGCCCCACACCATGTCAAGGCTATTCTATGTTAGCCTAAACAGGCAATGTCCCAACCATGTCATGACTCCTCTTTGTGCACCTGAATAGGTGATGTTCCACACCATGTCATGACTCCTCTTTGTGCTCCTGAACAGGTAATGTCCCACACCACGTCATGACTCCTGTTTGATAACATGAACAGATAATGCTCCACACCGTGCCATGGCTACTCTATGTGAACCTGAAAAGGTAATGTTTCAAGCATAACATGACTTCTTTTTGTGCATCTGAATAGGTAATGTTCCAACCACATGATGATTCCTTTTTGTGCACCTGAACAGGTAATGTTCCAAACATGACTTCTTTTTTAGAGCCTGAACAGGTAATGCCTCAACCATGTCATGCCTCCTCTATGTGCACCTGAACAGGTAATGTCCCATATCATGCGATGACTCCTCTTTGAGCACCTGAACAGGTAATGTCCCACATCATGTGATGACTCCTCTTTGTGCACCTGAACAGGTAATGTCCCACATCATGTGATGACTCCTCTTTGTGCACCTGAACAGGTAATGTCCCATATCATGCGATGACTCCTCTTTGAGCACCTGAACAGGTAATGTCCCACATCATGTGATGACTCCTCTTTGTGCACCTGAACAGGTAATGTCCCAGCCATATCATGATAAGACTTTTCTGTTGTTTATACAAAATACACATTGTAAGGAGAAGCTTGAATTGTACCTTTATACATATTTACCGATGCCTTGATGTGATGCTTTGTTCTTGTGACTTAATTCCCACTGTCTGCCATCGTATAAGGGTAATTTTCTTGAGTATGAGGTAAAACACCAATCAAATAAATAAATAAATAAATAAACATTATCCCCAGGTAACCTAAACCTGGATATGATTAATCCCACAGTGAGTCAGATATGAAATAAGATGAGCAAAATATGACATTTGGGAGTCATTTGGTAGATTTTCAGTGCTTGTCACATCCTCTTTCATTTCACTTGGAAAGGTATTTTCAGCCATTTTAAGCTATTTCTGTACACATTATAACATGTATATCACTGACATCTAGCAGAGAGTTACATGTAGTCCTGCAATGAATTTAATAATACAAGCACTTAATTTTTGTCCATTTGGTTTTTAAGAAGAGCCCTTCTGACGGACACAGCAAGACCCTGCATCCATCCATGCAATTCCGTAAGTCATCCACACAAACAGCAGTTTGAGTAAACGTGGTGTTCGACCCAGATCAGAGCCTAGAGAACCCACCAGTACTGGGCATATGAACCTCACAAATCTCCTGACTTGTGCCACAGTCTGTTGTGTATTCTGCTGTCATGCTAACTTCAGTACTGTCAGTGAACATGTAACATGCATGGCACATACTGGCCATAATAACACAGTCCCATGTCTAGGACAATGCAGACACTCCAAGATGTACCTGAAATGCTTAAAGAAAATGGAAATATGCCCAATCCAGAACAAATGATCACAGATGCTAATAAAGCACTGACCTTCTCAATGACATTGAAGCTCTCCTGCATCTGTTTAACATGTCTGCGTATTACCATAGCATTCCTGGCAATGTCATCTTCCCGTGGGACCACCGAGTTCAAGTCAGACAGATCCAGCCCTAAAACACAGCCACATAAACAATTCACTGTGAACATGGTTTTTCGAAAAGTAGAAATATTTCACATATTTGACAATGTCTCAAACACAAGGGCTATATGATTCTTCAATTAATCCATATATCACCTTGGTGCAAAACAGGCATATTTCATTGATGAATTAATTAACGATTTGCACATAACTTCACAAAACTGCATGATCACAAGTGTGAAAACAATCAAGTGCATGCAGAAAAATGGCAAAAATTAGAAGCATTCCTTTCTTTGTATGGTTTCACTCATATCCTGTCTGTTTCTAGCAGCTCACATTGCTGTTATATTTACTGTGCTGACTCACTGAAGCATCCAGCCCAAGGACACCAGAAACTTCAACAAGTCAGAGCACACTGATGAGCTCTCTTTCTCTCTTGCATCTTGGCCAAAACATGAGAAACTTCAACCAGTCAGAATATACCAAGGAGCTCTTTCGCATCTTAGCTAAGACACCAGAAATTTTAACCAGTCAGAGTATCCCGAGGAGCTCTCTCGCATCTCCACCAATGCTCTAGAAACTTCAGGAGCTCTCTCCTAAAATTGGGTTGTTTTGTGAAGAAAATACTTGCACATATACTTGATACAACGTTTTAGCTTTTGGTTTGTGCTTGTTTCGAGTGGAATGTCACACATATATGTACAATTACCACATGTAGCTTGTACTGACCTGCTGTGAACACTGGCCCTGCCCCTGTCAACACAACCACACGGCACTCCGGGTCTGCTGATAGCTGGTTAAAACACTCCACCATTTCCCTAAAAAACATACAAACCACTTGCCAATAGGTTGCACACAGGTTGGGTTACACCTGCCAGACTAGTGAGATCGTTAACATTTAATGGTGCCCAGTACTGGATAATAACCACATTAGGTGACCATGTATTTGATATCATTATTTAGTAATGTTTAATAGAATAACTCCTAAAATATTAGACCATTTGTGTCTAACAGTTCATTTGGTACAGGCTAAAATTACAGCATCCAAAATTGGTAGGCCCAGTTCTATTTGTCGCCAAATACACATGTCTTTGATAGGCTTTTGTCAAGAGATACTGTAACAGAAGACTTTGTCATTTATTTGCTGCAAATGGCTGTCCACAAGCATAACTCCAACCTCCTGTACAGTATAGTGCTGAATGCCTGCTACACTTCAATGCATTTATGATAACAAATGGTATAATATGTGGCAAGTTTGGGGTGATTTAAATGTAAATTAGTAGATGAGTATAACCTGGAGACTGTAATCAACATTATAAACTAGTGCTCAAAAGAAAGTATACACCAAAACAAATACATAAAAATCGCGCAAAGTAAAAAATTGAGAAATTATCCATGATGAGCCCTATTACCCGTGTAAACGCCGATCCATCCAGGGAACAAACTGGCCCAACAAAGCAAGATTTGCCTAAACTTAGCATAAAATCGAAAAATGGCCCTTCCACGTGTAACACGACATAAACGTGCATTTTGGCGGTATAAATGAGTCGACGAGAAACGTTAGGAACACAGTCGTCAGAAAAACACCAGAGGTATGCCACGTTTGAGCCAAGTTGAGCGAGAGAGAGCTGTAGGCATGGCCCAGCAAGGAGCGACCAACACCGCCATTGCCAGAACCTTTGGTTGCACAAGAGCAACTATCGTCAGACTTATGCAGCGACTCCGGCAGACAGACGTTACATCCGACAGGCCTAGGAGCGGTCGACCACGCGTCACCACCCCCACTGAAGATCGACACATCCGGGCCATTCACCTCCGCAATCGGAACGTAACGGCAACGTCAACGGCGGCGACGGCACTAGGGCACCCGATTAGTCGACACACAGTCTACCGTCGACTACGTCAACACGGTATTAGGGCACGTTGACCGTATTGTGGAGTTTATCTGACGCCTCAAAATCAACGTCGTCGGCTGATATGGGCCAGGCGCGTTCTACGTTGGCAGAGGCGTGAATGGGCATGGGTAATGTTCTCCGACGAGAGCAGGTTTTGCGTGTACAAAAATGACGGTCGGGCTAGGGTATACAGGCGTGTAGGAGAACGTTTGGTGCCAAATTGCGTTCAGCAAGTTCGAGCGTTTGGAGGTGGTAGTGTGATGGTGTGGGGAGGCATCTGCGGCGATCTGAAGACGAGGCTGGTGGTGATTCATGGGAACCTCAATGCTCGCAGATACACGGATGAAGTTTTACGACCGGTTGTAGTGCCATTCATCCACCAACAGCAAAGAGGAATTTTGTACCAGCATGATAATGCAAGACCTCATTCTGCAAGATTGACGAACAACTTTCTACAGAACGCCAACATCGATCTCTTACCATGGCCGGCATGTTCACCCAACCTCAATCCAATTGAGCACATGTGGGACCACCTAGGCAGACAAGTCAGAAGACTGCCAGTGCCACCTGTGACCGTTCAACAGCTGGAAGAGTGTCTCCAACAAGAATGGCAATGAATCACACCTAACGTCATTTGACGCCTGACGTCATCAATGCGGCGACGTGTTGTGGCCTGCATCAATGCCAATGGAGGCCACACTCGCTACTGAGCATGATTTGAATGACATATGTGTAAATGTAAATGTTCTGTTGACACCACATCTCTTTGACTGACTGACCATCAAAACCAAACCTTCACCATTTAATGAACTGTATGTATGGACATTTCAGGTGAAATGGAATATTCTTATGGAATTAAAAATAATTTCAAATATATTTCTTTCCGTTTTTATTTGAAGTCTGATCAAACAGCTGTATACTTTCTTTTGAGCACTAGTTTACAAGGAATGACACTATTTCAGACACACCAAAGACACTCAGTTTTAGACAACTGTATTGTGTGAAAACATCAGGTCATACCCCCAGAAGATTTGGTTCATGGCATTCCGTTTCTCTGGTCTGTTCAGTTCTACTTGTGAGACATAATCCTTCACCTGGGACACTTTGAGAGTCTGGAACTGGTACTGTGTCTGAGAAGACATGGCTCTTGGGACAATTTGACCACTACATGGAAACTGATGGCATGTCAGCAGTTCTGAAACAATGTACAATAATAATAAAAAAAAATAAGAAAGTTACTGGCTGATATGTATGTGGAGGTTATCATGCACTATATAGCCAAGGACCCACATACTGTACCCTAGTTCTAAACAATATGACTGTGTTATATAGTTCTGACACCAGAGTAGCCAGAACTATAAAACACATAGTCATATTGCATCCATGACTACCACATACCTCTATTTTCCTGTTGAACCCATTTTTCCACCTAAGGTTATACTGGAGCTGTGGAGAAAACCTGGTACCAGTGCAGTAGAGATAAAATGTACCTTTAATTTAGTCTGTCATTTTATCACGATTCAGCATTCTGATCAGTGGGATCACTGAGTTTCTGCAGGGCTATTTAATGGGATACCCGCAGAAGTCCGAAGTGGTACTTATTACGTCATTTTAGTGACCCTAGTGACATTCCACTGCAGCATCAACAGTGCGACATCACAGTGGTTAGACCAAATACGTCCCCGATGAAACCAAAGCACACAATATGTTTAGCATCAAGCAACAAAAGACTAGTGACGTGCAAGTCCTATGTCACACTAGCTCCACCTGTTGTGAGAGGAAACTCCATGGAAATACCATGATACACCCATGTCAACCATGTCAACCAGAAGGCCTAGCAAACAGTAACAGGGTATGGCCTAATAAAGGGATGAAAAACCCAGATGGGCAGAAAATGTGGATAAGAGGGTACCAATGTGGATATTTAAATGCCGACTGCATGAAAACTTTTCATTAGGTCATTATACCCTACCCAGAACCATACTGCAGTAGGCTATCATGTACATTAACTGTGTTTTTCGACCACATCTTGGCTTCTGCTAAACATAGCATGACAATAAAAGGCTCAAATTAATGGTTATTAAACTTTGAATGCGGTATATACAACATACTGGTATATAAAACCATCAGTATCGGTGATTACGATGAATCTAAATCTGCTCAAAGACAATGGCATGTGTCTGACAAAAATCGTACACTTTGGATGAATAATCTAAAACTGTTCTGAAATTGTTAGAAATTTCTAAAAATGTGGGTAGGGTGCCTTATAGCGGGATGCACAAGGCTTGTTTTCTGTCATTGTCTGTGCCATTGAGTTTAAAATTTATAAAGTTCTGCATGTTCTTATCCATTCTATTGTCTTACAAGATAATGCCATGTAATTAGAAAAGATTTAATTAGTGCACTGACTTCACATGAACTGTGTTGTGAACTCTACGTGTTGTGAGAATTATTTTGATGGATTGGTCGTTCAACTTGTTGTGCTGTGTAAAATATAGCCTACGTTTTGCTTAATGGGACGGAAATAAAATCAAGCTATGCACATTTTCTAACAATTGCCACATCAGTCATCAAGTTACGGTTAATATCGCCTTACTTGCAAGCTTATGGGAAGATCGGCAGTGTGAAAGGACACGGTGACAGATGTGTGACATTACTGAACTTGCTCAGCTTCGTGCTCTTTATCTTCCTGTTTTCTGGCATCCACATTTACCGGTCAACTATCTGAAGCTATCTGTCCGTCCTGTCATTCTCGCCAACGGAGAGCTCAAAGGCCAGTTTCTGACAAGGGAGGTAATCAGTCTATTATAGCGTTATCTGCCCCTTTTCCTAACTTCTCTGCCAGACGCAGACAGGAGCCCGTTTCCATCTGTTGTTCATCTTCGCCGGACAATGAGAACCCTCGTCCCAAACTTTAGACTTTTGACAACATGTCAAATGGATACTGGTTAACAGCCAAAGATTTATACTTATAAGCTGACTGAATTAAATGTAGGCTGTATTTTTTAAAATTACCACATGTTATTTGGATAATTTTCTGTTCAAAGCAATAAGACTGAACAACAACACTGGGCATCCAAAGCTGATAACGGATTTCGATCGTTGACTGTAAGTGTCTTGGTGGAAAATAAATGTCCTCGATGGCAGAAAACAGTTGTTTCTCAAAAGGCTACTGTACTGGGTTAACTAAAGTAATGCAGATAACAACATCTGTAATTAAAAAAGTTCTTGATTGTGACCAACCCGCCCCTCTCAAAAAACCAAATACTCCGTATGTATTTGAATAAATGTTTCCAATGTGTTGAAACAGATACTAATTACGTTTCCATGTTTTTGTTTCTAACGTTGGATAAGTTTTCTAAGCCTTAAAACCTCTATGTTGTCTGCACTTAACGGGTACGGTACAGTGGTGTGAAATTGGCCGGTGGGTTGAAATTGACCGGTGGAGTGAAGTTGGCCACTTTTCCCTTTTTATATGACTTAGTTTTAACCCTAGCCTGATTCAACGGAGTGCTGCGGTTGTTAAAAGGAAGCTCCAAGGAAGTGTAGATTGGCAGCATTTTCAATTTTCTGCATACACATATTTGAATATTTGCTCTTAGGTTTGTTCATGTTACACTGTAACAAATCTCGCTGTAATTTTACAGTGAAAAGTGCTGGCAATTTTGTGACCAGTTTTTTTCACTGTAGACTGTAGATGTGCTGCTTAATATCTAATGCCAAATAGTAGTACAGGGGCGTATTTCCACATATACCATTGTAAATAATCAGTTCACTCCATCGCAAATTAACAAAATCTGCATGTCTACCAAGAAAACTTGTGTACCTTTAAAACAAAGTGGACTGTGAATGGTCCAACCGCTACAGTTTTACAGTCAATTCTGTAAATTCACAACGACTATAGTAAAATTACACAACATAGGTGCAGAATTGCGCTGGAAAATGGTGTAAAATATTTACACCACGATTTACTGTGAATGTACAGTGCGTCAGGCTGTAAATTTGCATTCAACTCTTACAGTGTAAAATACACGTCATTAACATCGGGTCAAACAGTTGAATGCTCTTCAACTGTTTTAATAGCCATGCCTTTCGTGCGGGGGACTTGTCCCCCCCTCCCTTACCCCCGCAACCTTAACCCCTGCTTACCTTTGACCATAATCTAATATAATTCTGTCAGGCTGATGACCGAATCAAGAAAGTTGAATGAACGAGACAATTAATTGTTGCCCTATGTTTATTATGTGGATGACCGTTCTGCTTTCAGATAGAGAATACGGTACATAAAACAAGCTAAATAATCTGTCTGCGGAAACCTACTAAATCCGCGTGCAGCATTTGTGAATGTTTGTTTTGTGACTGGAGACAGCGTGAATGGAATTATACAGGTGTTGCCCAACTCTATCATCTCTAAACGCATACCAGTTTCCTTTACTTTTTGACAGATTCAATCTTCAGTTAGAATTACTTTCCTGACAACGGCAGATCTTTCCTTCAGCAGCAGATTTTGACGATTCCCATGAATTAATCTACATACTGTATGTACCTTGCAAAACTATAAATGTATGGTCATCAAATTTCACCTTGTGATAGTAACACTGTCAGCCCATAAATATGAAACTGAAATGACTACCATTACTTCTTTGGTTTCCCTTTTTATGCGCAGTGCAAATGCTAAAACGTGCATCGGTTTACAAGTGAACTTTCTGAACTACTTTTCTTAAAATATTGTAAAACTCATATTTTCTAACCAAATAATTAATATTCCTCATATTTTTGGTATTATTTTATGTATTAAAATTGTCTGTCTGTATAAAGTTGATTTTTTATTTATGATTTGTATGGTGGGCTGAGAGATCCACCAACTGATTAATTGACTGAATGTCTTTTTTTCATCTGATTGATAACCCTAATCCTTCATCCATACACGAATGTACCTCGATGACAGCTCTGCATATAATGATGCTGATAACGAATATGACTTTATTCTGTGTCATCTGAGGAAGACCTCCACGGATAATATTGGGCTTATGAATGAAATATAGGCTGTACAGTAGGCCTAACTGCATGTACAGTAGGCCTAACTCGCTATATAGGAGCATGTCAACACACGTGTCAGGAATCAATAAATATAGCTACTCTCTTATCTGTTTTTAATTATATTGCTTTCTCCTTGAACAGTCCTGAGCCATGATACTTATCGGCATATGTATATAGGCCTTTTCAGGCCATCTTGTCATTGGATCCACGAGTGAATGGCACCTAAATTATGGCCATTCATTTGTGACGCCCGTGAACTTTGGAGGAAAACCACAGGCTTGGAGACTTCTGACAGCGCTATACTAGACCACCATGATCATTCCTCTTTCGTCATAAGGAGTCCATTGTGATACAGAATACTTAACACGTCTGACAAAAAGGTCACGTTCTTGGATTTTGTAGTCTACATTGCTAGGGGTCCTGTTTTCAAAGCGCATGCATATTTGTATATGTACTTTACAATGTACAAGCCACACCGTTAGGGTAGATGTGTATACTGTATTCCCTACAGTATAAATTCGTACCTTTATACCACATGGCTCATCTAAACCAGCTCGAGGGCTTGTAAAGGTAAGAAAATCCATGTTTTTGAGCTTAAGCGGCACACGACCCGTTTAATATGGATATGCTTAGCCAAGGATTCTTCTGATGATTTCACAATGATGAAATCCATATTTTCTGTTCTCGTTCACGGACAATAGATCTCCTTAGAGATGTTATTTTCACCAAACTGATGGTCAGTCTGCAGGTCAGGCCTTTAACTTTGCTTTTTCGTGCACATTATGTAGATATAAGTTGCTTTAGTTGCTTTTACTCCGACTAGAACGTAAAGGTGTGTAAAAAGTTGTATGACACTACTGGTAACATGCGATCTCCATATGTTCCATAAGACCCATTCACCTTATACTGTTTTTAAATTAGTGGAAGAAGTGTAAGTACAGATGCAGTTTTAGAAGGTCTTTCTTCTAATCCTTTACCTGACCGGGAAGGAACATAAAAAGTCATTTGTTGGACATATTAAACCATACCTGCGTAACGGAATAGTGATATACCAGGCAAATGCCATGTATTGTTATGTCTTATATACGGTGTATATGAAAGAATATCTCGATGATAATTCCCCCCACCCCTCACCCCGGCTCTTTCTCTTTTGCTAAATTAGCAGTAATCGACAGCAAGTACAGACACAGGCATCTTGGCTTATACATGCCATAAAGTTACATGAAGATATGGTATATGGCCAACATGAAATAGCCTTTACCAGAAGCCTTTCGAAGTAGGTTAAACCAGCAATCGATGTCTCATAAATATGTTATAAATGTATGTTTTTCTTCTTTGTAAACACATAGTGACATATTATATTCAGACGACAGGCAGAGAAACAAATGACAAGCTTTTGTGGTGTATACACTGTACATATATGATCTATATAACCAACAGTTGACAGTAGAACTTATACGGTATATCTCTCGTACACTGGTAGACCAAAACCATTATGTGTCTTTTAACACATTAACTATGCACGTTTTACAAAGATGCTTGAGCCTGTTGAAGTGAAAGTGCTTTTCTGTTTCGTTGTTTATCTAGTTTTAATTTTTTGTTCACAGGGTTACAAATAACGACATTGGAATCGTTAGTGAGTCTCTCACTACCACGTGGAAACTAAGCCCTGTTCTCGTCCGATTCATCGTGTGTCTCTCGGCCTATGAGGTCGCAGACTCGAATCCATGCAGTGACTTCAAGTCAAAAGGTAAAGTTTGCTAGATATCTGGTTTGCTCCGGCTTTCTCACAAAAATATACCCAAAATATTACCATTAAGAGCAACACGAACGTTAATACACGTGTATCTAGCCCGTCGTATGAAAAAGTCATAACGCAAACGACTGCCGCGGTTGGCTTTCTCTACCGAGAAATATTGCTGTAATAACGCCATAAGTGTTACAGGCTGATCAAAAGAGGACGTAGACATGTACAATTTTTTTTCTTTGGGCCTTCTTGTTCATATATAATACCTATAGGTAATGAATAGGTGCAACTGAACTGTGAAAGCATGGGTTTGGTTTCAGCTGAAATTGGCTCTATATAGCCTACATGCGGGCAGAATTGTAAAATGAGTGAAACAGACGACAGTTTGACAGTGGAATGGCGTCCAATTCCGCCTTACCACTTCAGGCGGATGAAAACCCAGTGTGAAGAAGAACTTTTGAATAAACTCGGCTCTGGACGGGAAAGAGTAAGTTGTGTTAGTTCTTAAACATGCAGAATTATGTTACTCGAAGGTAGCCTATGGAGTTCACTACATTTTCCACACCAGATTTCCCCAACAGTTATTTCCCGCATTGTAAACAAACGTTTGGCAAAATTAGATAGCGCAGATGCAATCTTGTGTGTCTGCTCGATTCTTTCTTGTGATTATACACAGACCTATTCTCGTTCTAAATGCAGCTGACTTCAAAGGCTTCAGCCACGATTCAGTGTTTTTACATATATACATGTAGAACACACACACATAAATATATATACATATAATTCCAATCCAACATTGTGTTGTTACGAGGTCACGAGGATGGATGCAGCTGGTTAACATTTGACAGTTTCTGCTTTTATCATACAAAACCTCCCTTCCTTTTCTCACAGGCACCTGTTCACCCACTGATTCAGAATCAGCGATTACACAGACCCCAGACGTGTAGTGTGATAGAGTATAGTCCCGTGCGCCTGGTAGACAAGAAGATCCCACGACTCCCGCCCTCCACTGGTACATGTACTAGTCTGCATGTCTGCTTGGTTATCTGTTCGTCTGAATGTCTAATAGACCAGTTATGTATCTGGGTTTTTTTGTCACGTGATCGATTGCCGTGAACTGATCCATCCATTTCTTGAACGATTGCTCCCCCTATTAATTTGCTTATAATTGGTCAAACGATTTACTGACTATATTGCTGAATTGATGAATACATCCCTTGATCGATACACTAAATGACTGTTAGTTAAAACCGTTGACAAATTAGAATTTCCGGAAACTGGTTGTGAGTTTATGCTCTACAAAAAGACTAAAGTGGAAGTTGTCTTCTCTTTTTGCTTGTAATTATGCAGATGGACCCTGGAGAGTACACAATGAGGCATGTCGTCAGCTACTCCAGGTAGGTCTCAGGATGGCCCGAGGAGCTCCAGCCATCCGTATGAATGCTTGTTCATCTCCAATATGTCTGTATTGATTTTATTTATTTAAATGATTGGTGTTTTACGCCATACTCAAGAATATTTCACGTATACGAAGGCGGCCAGCATTATGGTTGGAAGAAAGCGGGCAGAAACCCACGACCATCCGCAGGTTGCTGTAGGACCTTTCCACTTAATTGTGTGTACTGATGAGTGTCTTTTGGCGCTAATCAATATAAAAATACTAAAGAATAAGAGAGTAAAATCAGAGCAATGACGACAGTGTGATGGTTGACAAATGGCCATATTTATTACCGGTGAAATTCGGCCTAATTGTCAATTTACCCCAGTCATGGTTTATTCCGACTGTTCATGTGTATACTTAAAAAGTAGCAACGTAAACGCTCTCTCCACCCCCCCACCCCCGCCCCCACCTACCACCCTGGCTTAAGAAAAATTAATAAAAAATACCGTGATGTTAGTTGCAATTTATTAGGCGTCATTGGTCTAGAATCTAGCAGTAATATAATGTAATGTGAAATGCTTTTTAATCTAGAAAACTTTGAAGAAATACGACAATTATTGGAAGATTTCGCGAACAAACTGTTGCTGTAATTATCTAAAAGTTTGTACATTTCAATTTACACATGTGGGAGCTGTCAAACTGGCTTGCTGTATAATTCACAATGTTTCAACTTGACATGTCTGCATTATTACGTCAGCATTCAAGGCGTGGGCCAAGACAGGTGTTCTTCTCTGTCAGGAGACAACCTGTGTCAAGCGAGACGGAAGAAGACGTTCAAAAACTGTGGACTTCTCAGAAAAGAAAGTACGTGTATAATATAAAGACAAAATCCAAATACAGGGGAACAAGCAACAGGAAGATCGATTGCAGGAAAGTTCTTCCAGGCATGAAGGGCATATACCGTAATACTGATTGTCCGAAAGGCTTCTACACATGTTTTCATAGTTCCACAGTTCGCTCCATATGCTTGGCACGTTAAAGATTGAATGCATATGTACGTATCCCTTACGTTAATATTTTTGCCTTAGGATCTGTACTATAAAGTAGTGCTAAAATGAAATATTTTTAATATTATAATAGTTCTTGAACGGGAAGGTTGAAAATCTTTGTTGTGAAGACGATATTTTTCGAAAAATGATTTATTTTATTTATTTATTTTATTGGTGCTTTAAGCTCGTAGGCCTACTCTAGAATATTTCACATATACGACGGCGGCCAGCATTATGATGGGAGGAAACCGAGCAGAGCCCGGGGGTAACTCATGACCATCCGCCAGGTTGCTGCAGACCTTCCCACTCACGTGCGCTCTCGAAAAATGAGTTATTACCCTGTTATTTAGACAAAAGTATATTTCTACATTTATCTATAGGGATAAATCGAATCCGATACTAACCACCACTAACCATCCCGGCGATAAAATTATCACTGTGTGTTTGTTTATATGCTTGATGAGCGACAATTGTGTTTCAGAGCTCAAGATACCCATAACGATCGTTTGGAAACTGTGTTTAGCACGTGGCGAGGTAAATCTGGACCTTTTATCTACCGATTCCAACCTGACAGCGTAGACTAGAGCCAAGCCTAGAATTAGCGTGTGTAGTGTAGTGTAGTGTAGTGTAGTGATTGGGTAGCTGAAATCACAGAGAAGAACAAGTATAGTTTATAATCAGGTTGTGTGATATTACATCTTTTTTTAAGGGAAGCTCATGCGCAGTGTGTACGTACGCACATTGTAACTGCATTCTTTGGCGCTCTCTAACAGATGTAAATGGTATACACTGTATATAGTTTTTACACCGTACTTCAGGCATTTTCACTCTTATGACAGCAATCATGTTCACTGGGTGTGAAGGTAACCCAAGTACAATCTAGAGGAATCCATAACTAACTAACATAGCGCATCCTAAAAACAAACACATCATTCCATTGTTCGCAGCAGAGGCTGACCACAAGCATGCACACTGCTCGAATGGTCAAGGGCTGCACGTCCAGTGACCAGAGATGCCCTTTCAGTCAAATTGACCTTGTTACTTAATTGGACAAGCTACAGTCATCCGAAGTGTACAAAACATCGAACAGTATATCAGCGAAGATATAAAATCGGTAATGCGTGCCGTTCACTGAGGCATCTAATGAGTTCTCCTGATGTTCAAGGTTCGAATTCAGCTGTGGTATTTTCGGCGGTGGTTTTAAAGTCAGAAACAAGGCAGTTGACAGTATCTGGTAGGCGTGGCACGCTGGTTTCTCTCCATAAACATATCCGTTGTAACATAAGAGAAATAGACTGGAGTGCGGCTTAGAACACCAGGCTTTACGACAAAAAATAGTTACACAGTTGAAGATATTTGTGAGGAAACCATCACAAATTCAAATTCATCTCCGAGTGTAAAATAAGTTATTTCTATGCGATAATAACCGTTTTTATAAACAACAGTTTTGCCATGTATATACTCTTCTCTACCGTACCAATTACATATATCATATGGAAATAGTGCTAGCGTAGTAGACAGATATTTTAGTTATTTCCTTTTTAATGGCTTAGTTTAAATGATGTAAATCGTAGGTTTACTCTGCAAGAAAATAAAGGTATTTCAGTTTAAAACCTATAATGTTGTAGTTTGTTCATTCAACATTTATTTATTCTGTTAAGCCCCAAATATTAATAGATGTCTGATTTATCTGATTTGCGAAATGGTTGGTGAAGAGCCTTTATACACAAGAATTCTATTAATACAAGTAGAGAACTGAAGAAACATTAAAAGATCTGTTTTACATAACAGCATATATGACGCGTTTCATTTGAATTTTAAAACGTTATAATCTCCACTTAAAGCTCTACATAGGCGTTCCCAGCTCGAGGTGGATAAAGAGTCGAGAATGGATCAGGTGACACCTGAAATCTCTCTCCCTTGTCTGACATCGCGAGAGGAGTCACATGATCAACATACTAGACCTGAAGCGCCCGGGAACCAAGACACGGAGGTGGAAGATGTGGATTATCTTATGCAAAAAATGTCGTACTGGCGCCGACTGAGACAAGCCTCCAGGAAACTGAACAAATACACCCGAAACGTGACCCAGATGTTGGAGCATCCACGAACGGAAGTCAGAGTGTATGTCTGTTCCACGCCAGGTGAGCAGCGATTGAGGTAATCGGGAACCAGTAGAAAACCCTCACACTGGCGGGGAACTCAGGTCCAAGCTGCTTAGTGTGTGATTTGTCGAGGGATATTTCCATTTAGAATAACACCGACACTGAGCTGACGAGAAATGCGAACACCTAATCGTGTTACTATATCATGGGACACTGTACCAACCGACATATTATGCCACAATATAATAGGATCTAAAACACCAATCAACATATTGTGCCACAGTGAAACAGGACATAAAACACCAACCAACATATTGTGCCACAGTAAAATAGGACATAAAACACCAACCAGCATATTGCGCCACAATAAAATAGGACCTAAAACACCAACCAACACATTGTTCCACAAAAAAAAAACCAAAAAAAAAAAAACGGGACATACAACACCAACTAGCATATTGTGCCAAAATAGAATAGGACAGAAAACATGCACCAACCCACATATCGTGCCTCAATGAAATTGGACACAAAATAGTCGACATATTGTGGCACAAAGCAATGGAATAAAAAAGAAAAAAAAACAGTAACACCGAACACACAGTGAAACAGTATGTACATTTACTACACAGAAGACAAAATTCCAGCAGACGAATTAATTTAACATACATTTGGCAAAGCGAACAACAGAGGAGCACTGAATATATGAATGAATGAATGAGTCATAAGAGACCTTTAGCTAGAAGTTGAAAACTAGAATAACTAAACTAATTCAAATTTGAAGTAAGAAGCTACAACTTGTGACATCTATCTAAAGGTCTTTATTATGGCCTAAACGTTACGTCAGACGGGAACTCAGTACATATTCTTTAATGTCGAATTGTGTGATAATTTAAATCTCTACGGTTTTATGTTTACGTTAAACTGTAGATCTCGTAGAAGAGCGTGAGATGCTGTCCTCGGTAACACAGACTGAAGTTGAGCGCATGTGTGATAAATACGGGATAGCCTGTCACTTCGTGGATCTCCGACTCGGTGCCGACAGGCTGGCGGGAGATGCCGAGGCGACCCGAGTGATCCAGCACGAGATTGAACAGAGTAGAAAGCGATCGCTGGGAGCCTCGTTTATTGTAAGTCTGTTTGGAAAAGCAATAGCTTTACTGTTGAAATATTAACTGAATATTTGTATTGTGGGCCTAGCTGGACAAGCAACGGTTTTGTTCTTGAAATCATAATACATGGTGAATCCCGCTGGACAAGCAATGGTTTTGATTTTGAAGTGATAATTGGTTAAACAAGCAATGGCTTTGTTATTGAGATCTAATACCTGGACTTCTGTATGGTTGGATATTTTGATCATGTAATTAACAATCCCAAGTCGATAACAGGGAAAATCTGTATATAGTACGTCATTAGGATATGGCTGAAATCTCGAACATGCGGTTCCACAGTAAATCATAAATAGGATAATTCAAGGCCCAAGGTTATTTGTTAAATGGTCCCATATGAATCTATTCTGCACATTTTCCAAACAGGCTTTACTTGGCAGGGATGTGGACCGATACCCCACTCCGCTACAGATAACATCTGACGTGTTTGACGTCATCCGAGGAATTGTTCTGAAGGAGAACCTGCCAAGGCTAGAACTCATGGACGAGTATTACAGACTGGACAGTAACAACATCCCTCCTGTCTATAACCTTCAGGTAGGCTATACTGTATCGCATAAATGTGACAGACCGATGGTTGAAAAATTCCATTCTGAAACAAAATTAATTTCAAGGTTTTGTTCAATGCAAATTTCAAGGGGAAAATGAAAAACAAAAATGAAAAAAAAAGAAAGCGGGAAACCTCTTATGAGCAGATTTGCATGGAACCTTTCTCATTTCCAAGCAACCATTTGTCATTTATCCATATTATCCATATATTATAAATACTTATATCATTTTCCACTCTGTAGATAGACGAACAGACAGAGGATGTAGAAGGAATGACAAGGGAGACAATCCTGGAGAAAGTATCCTTAGTGGTCCACCAAGCCACTGCCTTAGCTGTCAGTCGTGGACTGATAGAGAAGTCCGTAGCTGAACGTATGCATGTGTCAGGTAGGAATGCTATATTGCAAGAGCATCATGTGATGTTTAGTAAGGAACGCCATTTGTTGAAGTTTTAAAATCACTGAATAATAAATAATATTTTCAACATTACAAAATTGTTTACAAAACAACAAACGGTTCGGCACTTTTTTGTTGTCAAAAATGTACCGTAAGCCCAAATGTAAGACAATACATTGTACAGTTAATGTTTTGTCATCGGCATGTGGAAATAGTTTTCTCCTTCAGAGTATTTCTTCAAGGAGATTACGGGTAGCTATGATCGTTGTTACAGTGACCCAATACGAGCTAGAAGCTGGACTGTTACACCTGGCTAATCCGGAGAGAAACGCGCTGTGTGTTATGGTCGATGAACAGACCACTATTTTACCAGACATCAACCGTACGTCTCCAGCCCTTGGGATGCCCTCTTTAGTGGACGAGGTGAAAGTAACAGTGAGAGATTTCTTCCAGGAGAACTGCCCCCAGAATCTGGTCAGAGTAACCTGTCCTGCACACAAAGACAAGGACTACCTGAGGAAACTCCACGAGGTCATCTCTGATAGAATTATTCGTCTGTTAGAAGCCGCCATTAAGGAGTCGGACTTTGACATTCGTGATCACGTTGGGGATATTTCGGAGCAATTACACCATGTCAACATGTCCAGTACGCTCTACCGTAGTTTTCAGTGCAGGCAGGATCTTGCGATTCGATTTCATGTGGGGCTTCACCAACGTTTTGATCTCACTAAACCTGTTGTGGTAATTGGAAAACAAGGCGTGGGCAAATCAACCTTCATGGCAAAGCTAGCCCGACTTTTTCCAGAATGGACGAATAACACGTGTAAAATGATCGTGAGATTTCTCGGATCGTCACCTGAAAGCAGCGATCTATTCAGCACCTTGCTTGGTCTCTGCCATCAGCTGTCCGCCATGTTTGGCTTGGCGTCGCTCACAACAGAGGAGCAGTTCTCCACGCGGAGATTGGCCTTAGCTTGGTGGGAGAGACTCCAAGACATAGGAAAAACTGTGACCGAGAAAGAACCGCTTGTCATTCTGTTAGACTCTGTAGATGCTCTTTCAACGGACAGTGGTAAAGATGATGTACAGGAATTAATGCTTCTATCACGAGAATTGCCACCAGGGGTTATTTTGGTGGTTTCCAGGAAACAGGAGGGGGATGTCATGAAGGGAGATAATGTTTTTATAGTATCTTCATTAGGTGACAAAGACGTTTTGGAGATTTGTAAGAAGGAGTTAAGGATCAATGACCGACAGGTAACAGAGGATCAGTTTGAGGAGATGAAGGCGAGCATGTCTGGGGAGCATACAGCACTCTTACTCAAGCTCCTGATAGGAAATGTTCGCACCTGGCCATCAACGTTTTTGCCTGAATCGGACCTGAAGTGTGTAGGGGCTGTCCAGAACTTCAAGAAGCTTTTTGAAGAGTTAGAAGACCAATTAGGGGTGTCCTTCACAAAGTACTGCTTGTGCTATTTGGCACTGTCACGATATGGGATATCTGAAAAAGAGTTAGGGGAGAATCTGATCAGAAATGACACTTTCATCGCTGAGTCCGTGGCTGAAAGAGGCCAGAATCACAGCTTTCTGAAGGGATTGCCTCTACAGCTGAAAGTGTCCAAACTACTGTTAAGGGTAGCAGAATTTACCATGGAAAACCGACGGGATGGGCAAACCGTTCTTCTCATCAAAGCCACACAATTCGCCACTCAAATCCTCAAGAGGTATTTTAGCGACAAGCCATGTCTTTCTGTGCACCGTGATTTAGGGATGTACTTCATGCTCCAATGCAGAGATTTTGCATTGTCTGGACGCACCACATCTGCATCTCAAGTGTTCAAGCTAAACAAACTGAACCTGCGAATACTTAGATGTGTTCCTTACCACCTCTGCCGTTCTCATTCTGACCAAACCCCCGCCGGTGACATCATCAAGACACAGTTATTCTGTAACATGCATTGGTTCCTCAACAGAGCATTGTCAGGGCCCATACACGAAGTACTAATGGATTTTGAAGACGCTTTGCGAACTTTCGATGACAAAGAACTGGAGCTGTTCTCCGAAGTAATCAGATCCTCTAGAGATGCTCTGGTTCATGACCCTTTCCATATTTTTGTGATTTTAGCGGATACCTTATCTAATGTACCTGAAATGTACGTCAGCCTGGGTAACCTGGCCAGACAGGCCCGTGAGTGTTTGAAGCGAACAGACGTTGTGCAGCTTTTACCTCGACACAAGGGATATCTAAACCTGGGGACAATCCTGAAAAGAGTCTACCCTACCTATGGCGTGATAAAATGTGTTGTCGCAAATCGAAACTTCGCGGTCATGCAAACAAAGGATCTGTGTCTTATTATTGTCGATTTGCACACGGCTGACCACCTCGTCAGTTTTCCAGACTTCGGGAATGCGTGCGTCCAAGATGATGGTGCAAACAATCGAGTCTTCATGTGCTCAAACTCAAAGCTAGTTGTATGGGACAGTGTCCAGCGTGTGACACTTCAACAACTAACCCTATCATATACCGCCTCGGTAGAAATCAGGACGGTTAACGATCACAATTTGATCCTTCTGTCAGATAAAAATCTCTCCTCGCTGAACCTGAAGGAAGAGATTTTTGTTCCAGTTTGTTCGCTGGAAAATAGTACGGCTTCAATGCAATTGTCGAACGATGTGGAAAGATGCTTCACATTACACGAAAACCCAAGCCCAACATGTTTCGTCACCGATTTGAAGACTAAGGAAATCAAGAAAATTTCGTTCGGTTACATGGGCAAGGCGCTGACCAGACGGCCATTACTTTTTTCAGATGACGGCAGGTACGTTGTCGTTTGCTTCCAATACAGCGTTACTATCCTAGATGCCAATACCCTTGAGAATTTGTTTCAAGTCGGCAAAGAGAACCAATGCTTGGTTCTCTCCACTTTGACTCGCTGTAACGAACACGTTGTTCTGGCCGACAGTTTAAACCGGGTGACGATTTGGACACTGCGGAGCGGTGAGGAGGTCTGTGCTTTTAACATGAATCTACCAAAGGGGAACCCATCGTGTGAGTCAAAGCCACGAATAACAGACATTCTGGTGAGCGAAGATGACCATTACCTATGTGTAGGATTCTCATCCGGCCAGTTTGTCGTTCAGCATATTCCCACGCAGTTCCAAGTGTTGGTTATTCAGGCCGCTTACAGTGGCATCCATTCCATGTTCTACCTTACTGAGGAGAAGTACTTCCAGCACGTCCTCACGTGCTCGGATACAGGAGTGACCAAGATGTGGAATCTGCAGCGTATCTTAGCTGAAGCCAGGCAGGCTAGTTTTCCGTTTATCATGGACGAAGACTTACTGAGTGAAGAGAAAAGGAAATTAACAAAGAGCATGTACTACAAAATATACACAACGAAGAAAACTGACAAGACGTTCCTTAATGGTGCCGATGTTACGGCGTTCTTTAAAAGCCCTACTCCGGGAACTTTTGACCCTGTAGTTGAATCCGTCTCTACTCCGGACTCTAAATTCAGATGGATTCAGTCAAAGAGACTCGTAGATTGTCGGAAGGTGGATGTTTGTGCCCGAGGTGTAGGAAAACAGAAGCTAGCAACGCACATAGCAGGTGTGGGTGTGGCTCTTTGGGACGTTGTCACAGGAACCCTTCTCAGGGTATGTCATCTTGGCCAGGATACACACCGTATAAAGGTACTACGGTTTAAAGTGGACGACCAGTTCCTTGTCGCTCTGGACACAACAAACTTAACGGTATGTTCTTTTCGAAACCTTTGATTTATGATATGGTCAGATAACTATATTACTGTAACATCATGTCGGTAACAAGAAATGTTTCCATCGAAAGAAGTGCCAGATAAATAGTTTCTATTCGGATTCCTTTGTGGAGACATGGTTTTTATCTATCAGGTTAAAGTTGGCGAAAACCACCCTGATTTGTGATCACTGTTGTATAAGTGGAATTTCAGTTCGACAACATTTAAGAACCTAGGGAATATAAAGTTAACGACATTATAGTTAAGCCACTGTAATAACCATAGCATTCTGTCAGTTTTCATATTCTTTTGCAGCTATGGGACACAAACACTGGTAAAGTGTGCATGCAGGAAAGTAGTTTACTCCACTGCACCGTTTCACCATCACTGCCTAAGGTTCTAGTCTTACAAAGTACAACGAGAGGTATGTTTTATGTGTACTATGTCTCAAGACGATTGGTAGATGGTGACAAATAAACGTATATAAGTATGACCTAGTAACATTTATTGTGAATAGCCATCATTAAATGATTGGCAATTGATAAAACTATAACTGTTATCATGACATGAGTAAATACCTTCAAAATGTTCTATGCATTTTCAAGATTCCAATAAATACAACCAAATTAATTCTGAATTTCCAAGGAACTATGAGAGCGAGCCGAGGGTTTCTGTCTAACTTTTTAACGTAAAACTCGAAAATGTCAGTTCAGAAAATACGCGAAACTGGTTGTATAAGACCGATTAGTGCAGTCTGACCTTTGCGGGAGTCTCATTAATAAAATGGCTATCATCAGGGACAATGAAGCCAGTTTCAAAGTGGCGGTGGGAAGAAGGGGAGGGGATTATTTCATGATCTTGGGGTTTTTGCCAAAAAACCGGCTGTATTTTTTTCTCAAAAGGTGTCATTCTCCCTCCCAGCCTCCCCTGTTTGCGCGACCCCCTATTATCGGATGAAAGTTTTGTTGGTTTCACGTTCTGACTCAGAATGTCATCTCGGTCTACAAGCAATGTGCTTTTAAAATTTAAATTCCTATGTCCTGTATACTTTTCATTGAACAGAAACTCACGTTAAGATGAGATGTGTTGAACTGCGGAAAACATCTCAAATCGCTCGGTCTGCTCAAGTGAATTTAGCACCGCATGTTGTGATGTCATCCGATTTCTTGTATGATACAAATGACGTCAGCGTTCTGGTTCGAAGACGAGACAAGAGTACAGAAATAAGAGTGGTTCTTATGGAAGACGAAGCCGGCGTGATATGTCCGTTGGTCGTAGATACACCTGTTGCCAAAACCCAAACTTCATCCATGAAGGAAAATGTCTCACAGGCAGCTTCAGTGAGGACATTTCGACTTCCATTTTCATCAGTATATGTTGGATTAAGTGGCGAGCATCTGGTTCTCATTACCACGCAAGTGGAAGTCATCATTCTAAGCTCCACTTCCGGTTTAATGATCAGAAAGTTCACACTTGGTGGGGAACTCCAACCTCGAGTGGATGTATTCGACTTTCACGTCCAAAATGAGGTGAGGGAAAAGACATTCAGCGACAATCGTCGACTGAGAACCCTTCTGTCGGAAGACGGGTCATTTATGCTGCTAGCTGCTGGAAGTACTGTGGTGTTGTGGTCTCTGACGTCACGACGCCAGATGTCTCAGTTTAAAGTTTCACCAGGCCAGGTACGTCAGTGGCACGACGAGCGGAAAAATGGGCATAACATCAGGGTCGTTCAATATTTGTCTTTTATAATTTGCACGTGAAACGTGACATCGAGCTGAAAAACTAATTAAAACTCATATAATCATGTTAGATGGGCATATAATAGTTATTAATAACAATTACTTCGACATTTTCCATAAGCCTCTCTCATTTTTGCCAATACTAAGCTCAAAACTATCTTGATATTTTGCAGGAACTCGATCCATTTTTAGATGTTTATTTTGACTAAATACTAGAATCGAAATCATTACAAGCTATCTAAAAGATATGTATTAAGCCTGCTCTGGCTGAATGTTTTGGAATGAAAATGATCACAATGTACTGATTACTTACACCATTCTTCCATTCCTCAACGAATAAAATTGATCGATCTCAGTAAAAATATATCTTGGAATATGCATCACCCGTGTTCCAGAGAGTAAATATTATCTGGATAACGTCTTACTACTACTGCAGGTGACGGCAATGTCGCTCTCCGGTAACGGCAGTACCGTGGTGACGGGGACTTCCTTGGGTTCCGTCCAGGTGTGGTCTGTTCATCTTGGAACCATGGTATGCAGCTTCCCAGCGATGGCCTGGGTGGACGCCGTCACGGTGGACAGGACGGGGCACGAGGTTGTGGCCGTGGTGAAAGACATGGACGAGAGGCGAGTGCTGGTGTTAGATGTGAAGTCACCGCGGGAACTGTTGGCGGATGGATAAAACGTCAGCTCACCATGGCAACATTTGACGGAGGGGTAAGAGGTCAGCTCACCACGGCAACCGTTGACGGAGGGATAAGACGTCAGCTCAGCACGGCAACTGTCGACGGAGGGATAAAACATCAGCTCACCACGGTAACTGTTGACCGAGGGATAAAACGTCAGCTCACCACGGCAACTGTTGACGGAGGAATAAAACGTCAGCTCACCACAGTAACTGTTGATGGAAGAATAAGGCCATGGTAACTGTTGACGGAAGGATAAGACGTCAGCTCACCACGGCAACAGGAACATTTTTTGCTCCCGACTATTTTACAATTTGAATTTTGGTCCGTGTGAACGGGGCATTAAAGTGTTTTTTGTAACGGCTACATCGTGAGGTGCCATCATCTCATAGTGTGGTGTTTATCGGGTATATAGTAGGATCTCGTCATCTCATAGAGTGTTGTTTTCGGGTACATCGTTGGATTCCATCATCTTATAGAGTGTTGTTTATCGGGTAGATCGTGGGATCCTATCATCTCATAGAGTGTTGTTTATCGGGTACATCGTGGGGTGCCATCATCTCATAGTGTTGTTCATCGGGTACATCGTGGGATCCAATCATCTCATTGAGTGTTGTTTATCGAGCACATCGTGGGATCCCATCATCTCATAGTGTTGTTTATCGGTTATATCGTGGGATCCCACCATCTCATAGTGTTAACGGGTACATCGTGGGATCCCATCATCTCATAAAGTGTTGGTAATCTGGTGTATCGAGAGATCCCTTCATCTCGTAAAGTGTTGTTTATAGGGTGTATGAATAATAAATAACATTATGTTCAAGGTTATAATATGTTGTATAATCAATTATTTTTTCAGTTTTTGGATGATGTACACCATCCAAATGAATGTCATGTTAAGATTATGAACTCTAGCTTATATTTATTTATTTATTTTATGTTTTACTCCGTACTCAAGAGTATTTTACTTATGCGACGGTGGCCAGCATTAATCCTGAAAAAAGTTTCCGGATATCTTGATCTTGACGGCCAGAAACTTCAAAGTCCCTGGCTGACTAAGTTAAAAAATGAGAGCTGAATCGGTGAGAACATCCTGTTTTTGAAAGACATGGACGAGAGTTGTATGGCTGGTCCTCAAAGAGAAAAATCTACATATTACATTTTCTAAACAAGGTAGCCAAATGTAACTTTTTTGGCGTTTTGTTGATGACCTTTATTTTCTTTTTAATAGCATAACTGTTTGGTGACGTTTAGAATGTCTGAAAGTAGGCCTGTTTATCACCAGATCATCGATATTTTAACGCCTTTTAGTTGAACAGTTTTTACAAAGGTTACAGACGGAGAAACACCTAACACTGTCATGTCAGTTGGTAATATCCTGGGAAATCCTCCATTGCCCAGTGGACAGGGTGCCACTGGGGTGCAATGACTCAAGAGCCTCTGACCAATGCGGTCGCTGAGAGTTCACCACGGTTGTGTGTGTAAAGAACTGTCAGCAAATTGCAGATGGTCGTGGGATCCCCAAGGGCTCTGTCCGTCCCCCCCCCCCCAACACACACCACCAACACCACCTTAATGCTGACCTCCAAGAAAGAAATATTATTCAGTACAGCTTAAAACGCCTCAAATTCTCAATTCTGCAACTGATTGGATGTTTATGCTCAGCAAAGGCCGCAGCGCGAGACACTGCAAGACTGCTACGTCCTGCTACGAGTTGAATAATGGGCTAAAGTACCCTTCTAGTTAAGTTATGGCTATTCAACACCAATTTTTCAACTTAATTTACTGGAGATCGAGAAGACAAAAGGTGGAGATTTTGGTGGAGGTTTTGAAAGATTTGTGTGGGCATGATGAAACACATCGTTTTTTCACCAGTCTAGATTCGTTTGTTTACGATTTAGTCGAACATTTCTTTACAGTGAACAAAAGGCGCAGGCTCCTGAAATGAGTCTGTAGGTGGTGTTGAAGTTTTCAGTTATAGTTTTAAAACCTTTTGCGGCGTCTAGAAAACGAAGTTAACTGAAATCCATCAGTTTTTATATTGAATATTTACGGAAATAATATTTCTTTGTTACATACTATTATTGAAGCTGTTTCACCCTAATGAGAATGGTCTGATGTATATTCAATCGGAGGAAGCGCCATATTGATGGTTCAGATAAGGTTGTGGCTCTACATACAAATCATGTGCTGCGTAAACATGCGTAAACATCGGAACATGTTTGCGTAGAAGGTGGAAAACTTTGCCTAGGAAAGATTAAGTAAAGTTACAGATTTTAACAAGACAAAAAGATGAATTTTGACTGCTTTATTAATGAAGAAGCAAACTGCCTTCATTTCAACAACTCAGCTAATGAGAACTTTTCAAACGCCCTGCAGCATTACCTAGACATTATTTTAGGTATTTCCTTCCTAACTCATCTTGATGACTTCACATTAAAGACGTTACGACGTTACAATAGGAACTGATACAATGTATCATTCTTGACGTAGCAATGACTAGACCCTGCTTCGCACTAGGCACACCTCAGGGGATTAAAAAATATGCCAACTCCCCATTAAGATGTCTGCTTTGTTTCTTCTATCTTCAGGTAGCTTTGCCTAAAAATCTCCCTCATGGAAACTGTTTGAAACGCCCACCCCGCCCAATGCCACTTCTTGAGCAGTGATCAGTCCACAAATTATATTTTATTGCCTATGACGAAATACCAGGCTATTGGAGTGGAGTTTCTTATGGCTATGACGAAAGCTGGTGACACCGCAGTTTTTCGTGAGCACACCAAGACAAATGTAACTGTAAAACTCTCAAAGACAATACACAGTCATACCACTATCACACCTCTCTGAATCTCTGAATAACACACTCTGCTGACTATAGCTACTGCGCATGCTTTGAGTCACAATGTATGACGGATATTCAGTCCGCGTACTCAACGTTAATCTGGCGCATCGGTTACATCTAATGACGTATTATTCCGCTGACAGCCATGGGTACACAGTTTCCTACTCAGACAGGGTCGGTTGTCTTACTTCATCCCCAGTTTGTGCTTTATACAGATAAGTACCTGGTCCTTTTGTACCAATATACGTCAACCTGTGAAGAAAAGGAAACTGCTATATATGAGAACAAAATACTTTTTCCACCTGTGCGATGGTGGTCAGGTATATGGGCGGGAAAACAGAAATGCTCGGGACAAACCCCCTACATTTGGCAGGTTACTGACGTTCCCACGCATATCGGTGGATGACAAGTGTCATGAAATTCCTATGAACAGTGAGGGCGGTGAAATCTACAAATTCTCTTCCCGTACACTACTTGCATCGTGGTTAGGAATTTTAAAAAATCGTGTCACAGCATGCATGCAAGCCACCTCAATCAAAGGTAAATGTATGCCATCTATTTAAAATTACATGTTGTAAGAAAGAGTAGATCCTACTGAAAGCCGATTTTTTTTTCTGGTGTCTGAATATCACATGTTTAATCCAGTTTCGAGATATAGCAATAATCCATCCATATAGTACATTAGATGTTTCAAATCCAGTTGTAATACTTACAATAATAAGAAAAAAGTGGTGAGAAGTAATGCAGCCATGGTAAGGAAGACTGTGCCCGGGAAGACAGAGAGGCTGGCGACATAGATGGAGTTGAAGACAACCTGTGCCACGCAGCTGCACACCATCTGGATGATACCGAGGCTGGCAAACATGGCACCTGCGCAAGAACAGACTAAATCTTGATACTACGTCCCAAAATGCGGATATAATACGCCGAGTTATGTTAACTTGACGTGATTGCAGGTAAGAAAAGAAGAATTAGAGATTTTCATTTGTTTTTATATAGTTTATCCAAGAAACAATATCTTTACTTATGTCAAAACATAAAAAAATATCCCATCGTTGTACATTACCAATGGGCCAAAGTGACGGTTTGTCCAGCGGATTAAAAGTTAAGAGTTTGAATATCAAACCAGTCTTGTCATACAGTTGTAATTGTTAAAGGATTTCACCACGTCGGTCACACAAGGGTTGGAATCCAGGTCTCTGCAACCGAAGTCCAGCGACCTATCAACTGAGCCAAAGTGAAATTCCCGCTGGCTACTGAAAAGCTGCTCCCGTAACACAATAAATAAGAAATGGAACGTTGGGCCTGGCTAAATCTAACACAGGACCTAACCACTTAAAATACATTAGGATATAATATTAATGCTGTTCGGCATTTTGGCATTGCAAAATAAATCCACATTATTAATATCTGTTTTTGGAAAACCTCACTATAAGATATCCTATAGGGCTCATGAGATAGTCAAAAAACAATATTGTCATCAACAACTTTTAAAATATATTCACGTTCATACGGGGAGGGATTATAAAAATGATGTTTTAGGTTGGCTGAGATGCTGCGCAACGTCATTAGAACATGTGAAGCATGACGTTAAGTCAACGGCCAACTATTCAGCACGAAGAAATTCAATAAGTTTAACAAACTCAACGTTCACTACATGCCGCCCTGCAGTAATTTTCATGGACACTTCATCCAGCTTGTAATTCTAAAGACGTCATTCTGTGTAGGTCATGGAACAGTATCAAAGTCATCAAAGCCATCTGCTTGACGCTCTGCCGGAGAGACCCGAGCACGAGCACGGGTACAACCGAAGCCCGACAGTGACGTCATGGGTTTGTGACGTCGCGTCATTGTTCTCCACAACGAAGTTCGGAAAGAGACTTGGTGCAGCTATAAGTCGTAAGTTCTGTTACAAAATCCGGATTAAACTGACTTTTTAGTACGCGTTTTTCACAGTTTGACCTAGAATGCATGTGTGTCGGTGTGATCAAGTCACTTTAAAAATACTAACATTTTAACAATCATATTGAAGTCAGTACTGGTGATAGCAGTGCAGACTGCATGATCCCATAAACTTCCTCAATTAATGTTGGGCAAAACTTATGTATATGACTTAATGGTTAGTACACTTGTGATGCCGACAGACCCTGCCCGATAACTCCCAGCTATCTGCAATGATGTGAGTTGCTAATGAGGGCTAATAAGGCAATGTCTTACTGTAACCGTTTTCCGTTCTGTTGCGTTATAAAACGTGGATTCACCTATTACCAACATTTCTCTGCAAAGAGTGACCTTGACGAATTTATCCATCACATAACAGTCAATAGTTTTGAATCATACCCAGATCAGAGGCATGGAATATTCTAGGTGCATAAATTTATTCCAAATCCTATACAATGCTAGTACACGTATATAAGTTGTCGTTAATCAAATATGTATCTCAGTTACGCTTTTATTGTCCAATGTGAAGAATAAATGTGTTTAAACCACGCGTAGATATAGCAAGTGACAACGAGATTTTGTGAACCAGCCGCCCTTCAATCAGAACAGTATTTTGCAAACTAGTCACACTTTACTGAGAACTGCATTTTATAAACAAGCCAACCTTCGGGGAGATCAGCAGTTTGTAAACTCGCCGCCCCTCAATGAGAACGACATTTTGTAAACTAGCCGCTCTTCATTGAGATAAAGCTAAAAATCAGTGGGTGTGAGTTCAAGACCACCTCATGCTCGCCTCCTCCTCGGCCGTGCCTGGGAAGGTCTGCCAGCAGCCTGCGGATGGTAATGGGTTTCCCCCTGACTTGGCCCGGTTTTCTCCCATCATAACGCTGGCCGCCATCGTATAAATGAAATATTCTTGAATACGGCGTAAAACATCAATCTAGTAAATAAATATATAAAATAACACAATCTAACATAACGTGCTTTTATAACTTTAGCAGTGTTTTCGAAACTAATATAGTTTCTTTTGCTCAGCTTGTTATAACAGGCCCTATACAACCAGTCGGTAACCATGGAGTACTATGATCGAGCGGTATCCAGCGGAGATAACACGGTGAATCCCCCCAGACGCACTTCCCGCCTAAAGTTTGCTGAGCTAGACCACGTGATGTGGTACAGTACCTCTTCCCGAGTCGAGAGCTCCGGCGAATTCTGGCTAGAAACCACGGTGAGGATGAAACGTCAACTATTGACCTTCACCGAGAGGGGGAACCGCCTTGCAGATATAGTGGAGATTTTTGAAATAGAACTTGGTGAGACTACGATTTCTTGGACAAAACCACAGAACTTCCGCACCAAAGACAGAGGAGAGGGAAGATATCTTTACGTTCCGGTACCTCAACCAAGAGTAATGAAACAGATCTCTAGGACAAAACCACAGGACTTCGGCACCAAAGACAGAGATGATAGAAAATATCTCTGCACTCCGGCACCTCAGCCAAGAGTCCTTGCGAAACAGATCTCTAGGGCAAAACCACAGGACCTCGGTAACAAAGACAGAGATGATGGAAAATATCTCCACACTTTTTTAGCCGAGCCAAGAGTTCTTGGGAAATATACGCCTAAGACAAAACGACAGGACATCGGCACGAAAGACAAAGGCGAGAGAAGATATGTCTACACTCCTGTACCTCTGACAAGAGTCCTTGAGAAACACACACTCCAGATAAGTCACAAGGCAACAGCCCAACGATCTTCAAGTCCCGCTTCAAGCGTCACAACAAAGACCTTGTCTTCCTTGAAGTTAACAGTAGTGCTGAATCCGTACGCTTTGAAAACCTCATCTCAGCTATAACAATGTCTACCGACGTAAAGGACGAAGCGATGGTGTGTGAACTACTCAATGGACGTGAGCCGCCTGTCAGCAAAGTACTGTCAACCAGCCAATCATATGCAAGCCTCTGAGCTTACCTGAGCGGAGTAAATCCGCCATGATCCAAAGGGAGGAGGCTCCAGTTAATAATGACCTAGAGGAAGAATCTGTACAGGTCTCCATCCCTGTACCAAGCCGCACTGACCCACACCTCCGCGTTGCCTCTTGGATACTGACCAGCGACTTTACTGGAAACTCTAACCTATCGTTGGACGAATTTAATACTTCATATGACGTTACCGATTCTAGCCGGAAGTGCCGGGCCTTCATTCGCGATACGACCAATGTGCGGGACATATACAGAGAACGGGAAGACTTCACCGCTGATCAGCGACTTGGGACACTCAATGCGGGGAGAGGTAAGTTCTGCTCTCTAGTATAGTGAATTAACCATGACTTAAATACTGTACTCTTATCGCCTTTTCTAATATCAAATTATAGGGAATTCAGTCGGACATTAGCATCATCATATCATCTTATCTTTAGGCTTTCTTTTCTGCCCCCGGGATTAGAGAGCTGTCTTTTACGTAGGTTAGACTTAGCCTTAACTTAATTCTAAATTTAGACTTCAGCTTACACACGAATTTTCCACTTTGTCTTGAAAGACTAAGAGAACTACCAGATAAGAGATAATATGTTAATTTCTAACATATATCACAATTTTAGCGCGGGAACTATTTGAAAGTTAACACTAATTTTGACTTAAGTCTAAGACAGGTTCGTGTTCCGGGGCCAGTAGATTTGCAAAAAAATTACGTGAAAGGAAGTGGTTGTCCAAATAAGTAAACATTATTACAAAATTAATAAAGATTGGATAATTGAAGTCATTTGTCGTTAAAGGCATGTATTTTTTTTTCCTGTTTTTTAGACCCCAGTCTAGGTCCTGAAGAACAGGGTGACTTAAAAAGCTGGCGGGAAGTGAGGTGTCCCGGAAAGCAAGCAGCGTTAAAAAGAGGTTATCGAAGAATGCTCGCTGTATTGGAAGGAGTCAGGGTGTTTGGGAAGAGAGTTGCCCACGGGATGATCGGCAGATGTGTGGATGCCATGAACTAGAATACTGGCTGCTTCAAAGTCATCATGAACAATCAGTATTGTTTGGAAACTTTCATCCTCCATTATAGCGGCAGCTGAACGTTTCACTTTTGTTCTGTTTAATGTACCGATACACATATCATACACACCACTGATGTTTTACGCGTATTATCGCAGACCATCAACATTATATTGATAACGCAGTGTTGAATACGCCACTGAATTTCGCATACAACTAACGATGACGTATATGTACCTTGTTCATGTGGCCCGACAAGTGATGACATGGCTGTTTTCACTGTTGGCGCACAAACATTTGAAAAGCTCCAACCACCGTAACTGAAAAAAAGAAAAAGTTCCTCGCACCATGTAATTTCACTGCACAGTTTGCTCTGCTTGTTCTTATATGTTCTTATGTAATATCATTACCTTCAATAAATGATATGTCTTATTCAATTTGGTGTGGAGTGCTGTCTTTACTTTGACCCACCACATGATATAATGGAAGGCGGTGAAGAAGGCGTTAAATTTATTTATTTATTTACTTAGTTGATTGAAGTTTTACTCCTAACTCAGGAATATTTCAAAGACACGACGGCGGCCAGCTTTAAGGTGGGAAGAAACCAGAGCCTGGGGAAAACCTACGGCCTTCCGCAGGTTGATGGCAGGCCTTCCGACGTGCGATCAGAGAGGAAGCCAGAATGAGCTTGACGAACTCATGGCAATCGCATTGGTGAGAGGTTCCCCATGGAGTGAGTTATATAGCATGCACTAAATGTAGACAAATGAAGAAGCAGGAAAATTCAGTCTTCTGATTTAGAGATAAGCTCACGGCTTGCAGCTGATTAGGTGCAATGTTTACTGAAGGGATATTCTTACAGATTGGTCAAGCTGATTTGACAGATTTGACCGATTGACAAAGACATTACCAGACTAGACTATACCCATCAAAATAATTTGTTTTGTTTTAGTTTTCTTGAAATTTAGCTATTCCGCTGCTAAATCTGGTCGTGGTAACAGACATTAGTATACCAGTCGTCTACGTTAATGGACGTTATGATAAATAATCACAAATTCAGTTTTCAAAACAACGTTCAACATCTTACAACAAAACTTGATCAATGTTAACAGCCGTTATCAGATGTGATTATGCACCTTCTACCATTTAATGACTTGTCACTTGACATAACTTCTGGCAAGGGAAACTTGTTGCATAAATAATTACCACGCGCATCTAAAGTCAAGAAACTGATTGACTTCAAACCAGACCGAAGTAAGCTTACCTGTTTACATCAGCAGGTTGGTGGTAGCAAAGGCTTGAAGCAGACAGGCAGTTAGCTTACCTATATATACCAGCTGGTTGGTGGTAGCAAAAGCTTGAAGTAGACAGAAAGTTAGCTTACCTGTATACATCAGCAGGTCGGTGGTAGCAAAGGCTTGAAGTGGACAGAAAGTTAGCTTACCTGTATACATCAGCAGGTCGGTGGTAGCAAAGGCTTGAAGTAGGCAGAAAGTTAGCTTACCTGTATACATCAGCAGGTCGGTGGTAGCAAAGGCTTGAAGTAGGCAGAAAGTTAGCTTACCTGTATACATCAGCAGGTCGGTGGTAGCAAAGGCTTGAAGTAGATAGAAAGTTATCTTACCTGTATACATCAGCAGGGCGGTGGTAGCAAAAGGCTTGTAGCAGACAGAAAGTTAGCTCACCTGTATACATCAGCAGATCAGTGGTAGCAAAGGCTTGTAGTAGACAGGCTGCTATTCCAGAGAGCGTACCAAAAACGGCAATCGGGAGCTCGGACAATCTTCTCCTCAGTGCAGGAAACAGGACCAAGGTGACCAGCTGCTGACCCATTGTCTGAGCAGCTCCAAAGTAGCCAATGTCCACCGCTGACCAGCACAGAGGCGATGCCAGCTGGTACAAGGACTGGACATTACCCCGCCCTGTGATGACCAGATTGAAGCTGAAGAAAGAAGCGGCAAGTGCCAGCAACTTCCACTGGCGTCCTGCAGGATGCTTCTTGTGGTACAAAAGGAATGCGGACAAGAAATGAATCAGGTTCAGAGACCGAGACTTAGTTTGTTCTTCACGCTTCCCAGACAGGGTTTCTGGGAAAAGGAAAATCGCTAATGGGAGTGACATAAGGAGAATCACAAGACTGAATAATAGTGGGTACACAAAGCCTGCGTGGGAAATGAAGAAACCCATTCCCAGATAGGTCAGTCCAATGCAGATGCCATTCAGGGCCAGGGCAATGTTAATACGGGTGGCTTTTTCTTTTGTTGTTGTTGTTATGTCCGCTAGATGAGCGAGAACTGCACAGAATACGGTTCCATAATAGCCAGAGGCACCTTCCAATACATCCGCCAAAATCAATAAGGCTATCGGCAGTTCAAACAGCACCACAGCCAAGAAGACCACAATTTTAAGGAGACTGCCTAGCATCGGGACAACAACACCGAGTTTCCTCCCCTTCATGTCGATTAATGCTCCGAGGAGACAAGTAGAGATCATGGCACATGCATTTTCGCAGAGTGTCAGCACCAGCATCCATGTGGCTGCTTCCGCCTGTACGTCGTTTTCGGCGTCAAAAGACGAGAGATTAGTCCACTGAGAGACGCACCTCTGACTGTCTATTCTATCAGTATTGCTTTCGTTTTTTAACTTTATGGAAGAGTTATCTGCTGGAGCCAATGGATTCTGGCCATGCTTGTCCTTGACACGACTAAACACGTATAACTGTTCCACAGGTACAAGCGTCATGGAGGCCACGAAATAGGACAAGAGGAGAATTTCCACAGGAACTGATCTGGGTCTTTGTGGAAATTTCTGGTCTGCAGATGACTGGCTTGAGCTCAAGAGGGGTGACCTCTCTTGACATTCAGAATGGTCAGGGATTGCCATCTCCTCCAAGTTGATTTATCTGAAAATAACCAAGTGGCTAATCATACATACAACAGCATCGGAACAAGCAAACAAATCTGTCGATACACCAAACATTTCTTGTTTGACTAGTATGTTTCTCCTAAAACACTGTTCGTTTGTTTGATTGGAGTTTGACAATATATATACTCAGGAATATTTCACGCATACGAGGGACGGTTCGGGTTCTGATCGGACAGTGAGTTAAGATGTCTGTCTTTGAATGGCTGGAATACTCGAAGAATTATTTCAGTGCAAGTCTTGGACAGGGAGTCCTTCAGATTTCCTTTTCTCCGTGGTTTTCTGGGCCTTGCATGCTGGAAATAAACAGTATACAGCTTCCGTAAAACTGTTCAGGTGATGTCGCACGGAGAGCTTTGCAGATCACTTACATTCCACCAACATGGCATTCATCAGTCACTTGGCTAAGGTTGGTGGTTTATTCCGGGTACTTCTGCACAAAAAACGTTGCCTATGAATAACTGAAGCCCTCGTCTAGTGTGAAATGTTTGAGTACGTAACAGTATTAAACTACAATCATACGAGAAAACGAGAAAATGAATCAAGCGAGAGTGGTTAGGGTTATTGCGCAGGAATCCGGATAGTGCTTGAAAAAAATCACCACTCATTGAGGTAACTTACAAACGTCAGGAATGACGGGGGCTGAATATATATATATATATATATATATATATATATATATATATATATATATATATATATATATATATATATATATATATATATATATTAGCGATATACAATTTCTCTAAAGCAACAAATATCTTACCTTCCGTAATTTTTTTCTTTCCCCAGTCTTACTCTGAGCAGTGCTTGACTTGAATGTCCATAAACACTTTATGGCCCGATGCTTATCAACTCTTCATCTACATTTTCCGGTGTTGTTTACATGTCCATGTATATCAGGTGCTCGTGCCTCAGCAAAGTTGTACCCTACAGTAATAACACCGATCTTTGGCTCTTTCAGAACAGGCCCGAAGAGTAGACTCATGGGTTGATGGACGCCCATATTTAAGGTACTTTGACCTCTGCACCTGTCTTCTGTGACAACTTCCGGCTCCTAACACTGCAGGCTAGGGATAAGTTATAAATTCTGCATTAAAAGGTTCAGTGTATATGTCCACAGAACTCAAAACCTGGTACCCTTTTCATCATAATATAAGCACGATTCATCCTTTGTTGAATATATGACGCGCGAAAATGTATTTCTATACGTAAGTCAGATTCACATTACATATGTGTGGCTCGTTACTGCGTAGACAGAGCCTTTGATTTTCTTTCATCATGTCTTTTACCTGTATATATAATTCCTCATGTTTGAACTGGATAGTGATAATGTTGGGACGTCATACTTAAATTTTGGACTAACAAAATGGCCGATTAAATGTTAAGAGACCTTCATATGATCTCTTTTTAGGTTGTCGTTCAGTGTTAAGTACACGTGAACTTAACAGAAACCCAATTAACCTGTAAAGGCGAGGCCTGAGGCAAATAGTGCTGTTATTGTTGTGCCGGTCAGCTATTTTTGTCAACTCGTGGTCAGTGTTGTTCGGGGTATTGTTACACAACACAATACGATTGCACAGCCTTTGTTTGATAAAGATCTCACTGTACATCCAGTAGAAATACATGTACAAGGAATTCATATATAGGATGTTCTATCCCAATCATATCCATGTACAAGGAATTCATATATAGGATGTTATATCCCGATCATATACGTGTATATGGGGATCATATACAGGATATGCCGATATATGCCAATCATATATGTGGAAAAGTGATACATGGAGTGCTACCAAACCTGATGGACACACTAGTTCTTTAATTATTCCAAATCACGAATTAAAATATGGATACATGGAAACGCTACCGTGAGTCTGTGTGATCATGTGCGTGTGTATGTCTCCGTGTGCATTCCCGTGAGTCTGTGTGCATGTGTGCTTGTGTATGTGTCCGTGCGCATTCCCGTGGGTCTTTGCGACCGTCCTTCAAGATAATAGCAATAAGTTAACAAGTTTAACTTAGTTTTCAACCAATGACCCTCACATTTACAAAGCGGCTTAAGGTCAGTGTAAGGACGTTGAAATTGACTGTCTTCACTCCATATGTGAATCCAGTCTTGATGCTCTGGGCCATATCAGTGTATTTCCTGGCCGCCATGCCATCCTCTCTAAGACGTTAGCATATACTGAGCGGAACTATTTGCCTGATACTAACAAAATGGCCGAGGATATGTCAAATACCTAACTTGCACTTATACAATTGCTGACTGTTTTTGGTTAACATATTTTTGATTTCATCTTTTCATTCAGTTGGACTTTTCAGTTCTTGATGAAGATTTCATTGACTCTGTGTGCTCAAGGCCTTCGATGCCTATCCACTATGCTACTGGCGTGTTCAACTCCGACAGCGTCGGTGACGCTATTGTCCGAAAGGTTGTCAGGTATAAGCCCGGCTAGTCGTCAGCTGAATTGGCTATTGCTTAATGCAGCAGATGAGACTATCACTCAGACTAGGAAAAGGTGAGACATTTTAATTATATATTTATTCGAGTGGTGTTTTACACCGTACGCCTACCCAAGAATATTTGACTCATACAAGGGTGGCCATCATTGTGATGGTAGGGTACCGGACAGAGACTAGGGGAAACCCACAACCATCTGCAGGCTGCTGGCAGACCTTCCCACGTACATCTGGATAGGAAGCCAGCATAATTTGGGCTTGAACTCAAAGCGACCGCTGATTGGTGAGTGGCCTCCTGGGTCGTTGCGCCGTGCTAGCGTGATTACCCAGGAGGCCACAGAGGCCCCGTCAGAAATTTGAGAATAAGTACTAAATTTATCCAGGTATATGGTCCCTAGTTAGGTCGAATCAAAGCGGACATGCGTGGAAATCAGAATTTTATCCAGGCTATCTTCGGAAAAAATCAAGGAAAACTGATCTCTCCCAATAGCACCCGTGTCAAATTATCTTCTTACACCTGCGATACAGATTCTGCAGGGATAGACAAACAAAGCAGCTGCCTATATATATGACATAACATGGGTGACTGAGAATTATGTAGCTTGTATATCCTGAAGTTCCATGGCTAGCTCATGCATCACATATATATGTGACCTTGGCTGTTCAAATGGAGTGATCTTTGATGGAATGTAAAACACCTGTCACAGAGGCGTCCCTGCTCAGGTAAATCACATAGGCTGATTGTTGTATCAGTCACAGTCTGATCACGAGCCCAGTCGCACATCAGTGTCACTTTAACCTCAGACTGTTTACATCGAAAACCACTTATACAACATAAAGAATCCAGCATATCTGAGCAGTTACATGTAGTCTTATCCAAATACTGTTATTTATGTATTTTATTGGGAATGGAATGGGATTTTCACTGAGTGTTGCACTATCTTGACTTTTCTTTGAAAAACAGGTGAAAAACGTCACAAAATTGGTGGATGTAAACGCGTATTAGCATTGATGAGGGTCAGGTGCACGGTTTAGGTATTGTCACTGCAATCCCAGGGTAGAAATTTTAGGTGATAAAATATTCATAAGACTTCAAGGGTATATATTGTTTGCTCATTTGCACACAAATACTGATTTATGTTGTCCCTACCTAATTTTCATGTGGTCTGACATGAATTCTACATTCGCTTAACCCAACACCTGCTGACCGAAAGTCTCGTATCACGTGAGTCCTGCGTTATTTGGATGTAGGCTGGATCAGCATGACGAGACAGTACCGTTGCAGTAAGTTAGCCCGCAAGTTGATCGCCAGCATTCTCCAGTCTGTCACGAACTCTGTCTTACTTAGAACCACCCACCGACCACGCAGGCGATTTCCGATGACGACACCTCTAAAAAACGCACAAGAAGTAAAAATTGCCACCGCTGTAAGTCAGAGGAAACTACCCACCGCTAAACAAGTAAGTCGATGATAAAATGGCAGAAAAGTCAGCGTGGAGATAAAGCTTTAAAAAACCCACTCTGTGACTGGGGCCAGTTTGAATATCAAGCTTTATTATTTTTAAATTCTTTAGGGAAAGATTATTGTAAACAATGTTTATTACATTAACAACTTTCCATGAAATGCAAATACAGTTATCGAACAGAGAGAAGGTTGAGGGGTAGCTATAGGAGTGAGGTTGCAGACATCCGTTTGCACAGATCCCCGTTTGCACAGATCCCCGTTTGCACAGATCCCCGTTTGCACATATCACCATCACCTATTTCATGTCAATATATAGTCTGAAGTTCCTTGTTTACCTGGTCTGTTGTGTGGACAAAAGCCAATGGTAGATCCCTGGTCTCCGACGACGACAACTGATGTTTAGGTCGCGATGTTTACCACCGAGATAACAATGCTGTTTTTTTTTTTATTCAGACGCCCTCAATGTGTACCACCGAGGGTTACAGTGCTGTTTTGTATTTCAGACGTCCCTCGGGCTCTGCCAGGTTTCCTCGTACCATAATGCTGGCCGCTGTCGTATAAGTAGAATATTCTTGAACACGGCATAAGACACTAATCAAATAAATAAATATTTCAGACGACGCTTTCTGTACTGTTTGTGAGGTAGCGATGTCCACCACCATGAGTAACAGCCCTTTTTTCTATTTCAGACGTTCCCCTCTGCGCTGTTTGTGTTGAGGGCAAAACAGATATGGAGAAGTCAAACTTGCCTGTATCTCATTTTCTTCTTCGCTTTCTCAGCCTTCCTGTTCACCGCGAGCATGCTAGACGCCTCGGTGCCCAATAGATATATGAGAGAAGAAAGTGAAGAAAAAGTGTTGATTTTGCTATATACGCCCCATAAGTCCAAGAGAGACTGGGGCCTAGGCCCTGGAGATGACTTGTTCAAGTCACTGAAATGTCCAGTGAAGACTTGTGCCTTCACGACTGACAGAGGTCTGCTGGACGATGCACCCGTGGTGATGTTTCATGTTCCGGAATTAAAGACTGACCTAAATCCACCACCCAGATCCCGTAACCGCCCTCAGGCGTGGGTATTCTACACACACACCTCTCCTGCCTATTCCCATCAACCTCCGTACTTGTGGCAACACCTTTTCAACTGGTCCATGACCTATCACCCTGAAGCGGAAGTCCACTTTCCATTCGGAAGGCTGCGCCATCGCAGCGCCCGACAACCAAAAAATTACCTTGCCGTTGCAAAAGAGGAAAGAAAGATGGTGGCTTGGTTTGTAGGCAGTTGCAAGTCTCACTCCAAACGAGAAGCGTATGTTGAGCGGCTGAAGAGAGTTGTTCCGGTTGATACGTTTGGAGAATGTGGTGATCACGAATGCGATGACGCGGAAGGATGTTTGGAAATGGTTGGCAAGTCCTACAAATTTTATCTATCTTTTGAAAGTTCTCTCTGCGAGGGATATGTGACAGAGGACTTTTTCCAACACGCCAAACTCGATGTTGTGCCGATTGTCCGAGGAGGCGCAAACTACAGCAATTTTATGCCCAAAAATTCGTTCATAAATACGGAAGATTTTCAGACGGCTAACGAGCTTGGCAGATATCTGACGTTTTTGGCCTCCAACCCTGAAGAGTACGCTAAGTACCTGGAATGGAAAAACTATTACAGTGTTGAAGTCACGATTACCAAAGACAAGAGCTGGTGTTACCTTTGTGAAAAGGCTCATGACGTCACTAGTGTAAAGAAACGTCACAACCCTTACGAGTTTTGGTTTCAGGGTAAGGCCTGCTGGACACCAAGTGATATACTGTAATATTTTATTCCTGAACATCTGTTTACGAGTCAGTTATGACTACAAAGTAATTATCCGGATTAACCCTGGGATATTGCATTGAATGGGTAACACTTTACATATCATTAAATCGAAATACTTTAAGAAATTTACGGCAAATTTATATTCCACACATCATGGTTTTTCATGTGTCACTATTAATCTTTGTGATAACAAAGGTGTATCGTACAAGAAGTATTTTAGTCCCATTGTTTGGTGTATTTATTTGTGATCCAAGACAATGTTAAAAAAAAAATTGCAGTGATTAATGATCTGAATTTTCTGGAGTGTCGGTTTTATACTATCAAACTGTTTTACTTCAACTCCGGTATTCGCTTGATTGTTCAATAACTTGTTTATTACGACTATTACCCGCGGACATTAGTTTAGATAAACTATCGTCTGTGTATGTAATTTTGATTTTGACGTAGAATGTGTTTTGTTTATTGTGCAATGTTTAGTTAATTTTGTTTTGCCTTTATTTATTTCAAAGTTTGATTTTGTACATGTCTTTTTTTGAGAGTTAAGCTTATTTGTTCACCTTAAATTTATTTAAAAACACGAAAATACAGTTATCTCGGGCGCAGTGTCCATATTTTTAACAGGCACAAGAAATGTATCCCATGAAAATATGATCAGTGCTTATTGTACAGTATTTACATCAATTGTATTACCATTTACATAAACAGTGAATGAAAGTTTTTAAAAGGGAAAACAGAAACAAAGATTTAAAATTCTTTCTATGAAAAACATCTAGTCTTCTGGTTATATCTATGGGTAGTCAACTCTTCAAATCGGATCTCCTGACATCTTCGTAGCTTTGTGGAGAAACTGGTAACGTAAGACAATGGTAAATTTATATCTGACTCGATTAGCTATAGTACTGCGCCGGAATAGGTACCCTTTGGCATCCGAAGAGCAGTAAAGTAGGTTGTTAGACTTAGGAATTCCAGCCACCACTATATATTGGATCAAGGCACATATGGATCAACGCATAAGGTCACCTTCTCTGGTAACAGGTGAACATCGCCACCTTTCATCAGGCATCTAACGAACGTCCTAACATAAGGCCACCCTCTCTGGTAACAGGTGAACATCGCCACCTTTCATCAGGCATCTAAAGAACGTCCTAACATAAGGCCACAGTCGTCACGGCAGGAAATGGCTTCGAACACAGGACCTCCGCCGATATGCTGCGGTGAGAGATCATTAAGAATCCACCAGAGCTCCTATAAATTCATACTAATAGGAAAAACTGAGTAAAGTGAACGAGGCCGACACACTGCGCTATTTGGTATGTTGATTTAAGTTACTGGCGTCTAGTTTCAACGGAATGATGTGCGCCACAATCAAGACAAGCAAATGAAACAGTGCTAGCGAAATAACCGGGATCAAGAAGAGGTCACGTGAGAAATACACATGCAGCAAAAAGAAAACCTGATTAAGGCACATGGAGTCAGTCAATCACTGTAATCGCTGCAATGTAACACTGCTAATCATGCGAAGTAACCCGGTTCAAGACGTAACATGAAGATTACATATACGTGCAGCAAAAACAAGCAGTTCATAGATCAAACAGGTAGATACACGCAGCAAAATATTCTGAACAAACTGTGCAGGTACATACAATCGATCAATCCTGCGGGATAAAAACCGGCGACATGCATTTAAAAACTTTGCAACAGCGTTGAAAACATTATCACGATTTTTTACCCGCCTAAGAATATTGCGTTACTCGGAAAACCTATGCACTTTTGATTCCCATCCTTTGTCTCTTGTGAGCATAAAGTGTTGATTTTTGTCCCGCCTATGGAATCTTACTGACGTACGATAACCCTGAAATATAAATGATCGTAAACCTCGGTCGTCTTTAAATATGTTGTGCTCACGAATCCGTTCCACACATGACGTCAGGAGAAACGGGTTTGTATATATACAGGTTATGTTTATATCACCAATACAGCCTTGCGAACAAGCATTGTCTGGAACATGACCGAAAAGGACTGGCAGTCGTCATGATTCGAGCGGGTTTGTCACACTTCCGAATAAATTACCTTCTGGATGTCAACACATACTCCACGGTGGCAAACTTATCCTTCCCCGATTCGTTGCTACGCGTCAGGACAACTGCACATTTCATAGTGGACAGTGCTCGTGAGTTGCCCAGTGTGCAGAAATTGTAGGCTACCCAACAACGAAAGCGAGGAATACTGTTGGCGGCCACAAATGTTACTTCCTAGCAAATGAATTTAATGTGACCTCAGGATTCTTGATTCGTGTGTACCAAAAAAAGGAAAATCAAGAAGAATTTTGATCTTGATACATAATGTCGGCCAGATACTCCTCGTCTCGTCAGACCCAGGCCCGTTCTTCTAAAACCACCCGGCATAAGCGTCAGGGTGACGGGCGGCGACGCAGTAAGGAGGACGATTGCAAGGAGTCTGGTGCAAAATCTGAACCTAGACCAGGAACGTACGGAAAAAGTAAAAACGGACCTGATAAACGGAGAACATCGGGTAATTTAAGCCCTACACTTGGACGTAAAGCTGGTAATGTGAAAACGGACCAGAGTACGATTCGTACAAAAACAACATTTGTAAAACAGTTGGTGCGTGAGACCCTGTGTGAATACGACGAGACATTCGTGGAATCATCGGAGAGTTTTCTTGAAAACCGGAATAACAGGGTGTTTCTGGGAGAGTTTCAGTTCGAGGAAGAATCGGAATGTTCCGAAGTCCTCCGCGACTCGTTCGGGAGAAAACAAACACGAACCGCTGTAAGTACATGCCAGTATCATTATTCATAATGAATGGATTTAGGTAGTATAAGTGGAAATGTAGAAAAAATCAACTGAATTATTAAATAGTTGGCAAAATCGAAATGTACACGTAAATGCTTGCTGAAAGGGTTTGAATTGAAATGTTCAGCTCAAGGATTCAAGTCGTCAACGAAATCACACAAAGATATGACCCAGTGATGAACAGACTTCAGGGCTCTTCTATAATAAAAATAGGTTACAGTGCAATAAAATCTTTGGGTAGACCTTCTTATTTTTATCACACCTCTAAACACTGACATGATGGTTACAAGTAATATTATATATCTTTGTTTCGATTTTATAAATGAGAAGAAGAAATTGTTTGCTCTAAAAGTGGATTCCTGGAAGACGAGGTAAAGATAACACTAGATCTTCGTTAATAAGAACAGGACAGCATTTCTTGCAAATTTATTTTACTGTTGTCCATTTTGCAGGCTTTGAAGAAATTCAGAAAGGTGGTGAAATACGTGATGGCTGCACAGCGAATGACTAGAAGGTAGCTGCCTTACATTAATGATATTCCCGAAGAATAAAGCCCAGTCGGTCGTTGACCGTTAAATACTGAAACAACAGATGTACAAGAACAATTAAAGAACTAGAATTTCACTAGCTTGATGCTTTCGGAACTTCTTGTTAATGGTTTCATGATTTTGTATCATCCTAATTCCAAAACCTATAAATCTGAAGAAAAAAAAAATATTTTGAATCTAGGTGTCGAAACAGACATTCGTATACCAGCCGTCAACCAATTTGGAGATGGACATTCTAGTTCAATAATCGCAAGGTCTGGTAATTCTCAAACTTTTTTATGTGAAATACCCTTTTATAGTTTTCAAACGCTGTGTAGATTCCATTATTTATTTATTTCATTAATGTTTTACGCCGTACTCAAGAATATTTCACTTATACGGCGGAGGCCAGCATTATGGTGGCAAACCCATGACCATCAGCAGGTTGCTGGCAGACCTTCTCACTTACGGCCGGAGAGGAAGCCAACTTGAGCTGGACTTGAACTCACAGCGACCGCATTGGTGAGAGACTCCTGGGTCATTACGCTGTACTAGCGCGCTAACCAATTGAGCCATGGAGATCCCCTAGATTCCATTAAGTTGATGTGTTACTTTGTTTCTCTTTACTCTTTCCTACACAGGACCCCTAATGACACCCGCAAGTCTAGTCGTGAGGACGCCATGTTTCTCTACCTCGGTCTTCCCGATACACTCCCCCAGTCCGACGAAAACTCCGACAGGCCGTTGTTCGATCTCACTCCCTTCAAATCTATAGGGGAGGTAAGATTTGATGTGGAGTCTTACTGACGTACGACCTATTAAGAAAGGTTTTTATAGCGGCGTGTTAGGAACCATGTTTAGAGGTTTATTACATGGGAACTTTATTTAGGCGCCCAGATGGAATCTTTTTTAGTTTCTTTCTGTTATAAACCCTCTCTAGCGGCCTGTTTTATGAACCTTCTTCCCGTGTGTGGAACCCTCTTTTACGGCCTATTATTGGGACCTTCTTAAGTCGCATTTTAGGAACCCTCTTAAGCGGCATCTGACAGGAACACTCGAACACTAGTTGATTCAGTAATAATACGATACGTAACGTATAACGTTTAATTTGTAAGTTGCCATATTTTGTCCTTTTGCAGAATGTAGTAGTTATGTAGTCTGCTATGCTATGTAGTCTGTCTTTTGATTTGTCGCCTACATTCATTTCTCTGTAAAGTAAATCATTCTCGCTATCGATATTGCATTCAGTCATTGACACGTATCGACTTGTGTGACTTTACCCTATAGCATTTCATTCCTCAGAAAAACTTCTCGATGTCAGTGAAGAGCGTTTTGGAGGTTCAGTATACTGAGAGAACAGAACAGCAAGTTAACACGGTAAGCATGTGCTTTTATTTCACTGTGTTTTGTGTTTTTAGAACAGGAAGTAACATCTGAGTGTATAAACCCTTTAGAGAATCATAATATGAATGCATGTGGAATAATGCACCAGATTTTTATTACCGAACTTTCCAAAGGCGGAGATAAAAATTACGACAATGTTGATGACTGAGACAAAACATGCCCGCGTGTTTCAAAATAACAGACTACATTCCTGCTCCCATTAACTGATAAGACAAGAATCATTTGCTTCTCATCTGCTCACTTCTCAGCTGCTTATTTTCCACAATAAGTTGTAATGGGCGCGCAATGCTAAGCTCGGGCTATGACTGTGATAACCTCTTGTTGTTGTTGTAGATGGTCCATATGCTCAGAACATTCGCCAAATTCTCCAGCTATCCACATCATATACAGAGAGGTATATGTCGTCAAGGGTGGTACGCTAGGTAAGAGACACCGGAACAAATCACCTCACCACGCACTGATGAAACGTATATCTTGAAAACATGATAGGCTATCGATCTTCTTCAAAGTTGAGTTTAGTAGTCTAATTCTTTAACTCTAGATGATGACCGACCGTTGACCATAAATGTATTGTCTTGTACTTTGTTCTTTTAATCACAATTTCTTTTGGAAATGCATTACTATATCTGTATTCTGTGCAGACACAGGTTGTATTACATTACTGATATACGTTAGCAAATTTTTCTTCACCGGATATAATACACATGGAATAACACAAGCCCCTTGGGGTTTTCATCCTGCCAGTATGAGTGTAGGTACCTTTCTGACCATTAATTGCGGTATAAGTTCATATGTGTACTGGTGAATGTAAATAAATGAAATGAAATGAATTATATATGTAATTAATTAAGGAATTAGAGTTTACTTTGACTCTGTGTTACTGTATTTATTACTCTCCTCCAGGTTTGAAAGCGCGAAGATAATTTGCAAAGAAGGCAACCGAGCTGAATACTATTACCTTATTTTATCCGGAGTGGGTGAGTACAGACGAGATCTAATATAATTCCTGCACATATTTAGCAAATCTTTGTATCCTTAAAGGTGATGTGCTAGTAATACCTCACTCTTTTTGCATCCATGCAACATGTCGCCCTTTTCTGCACTACACTACTTGTATACTGATGTGTTTATGGAACCTTACTGAAGGATTTGGTACATCCGTATGTCTCAGAGTGACATAGGTTTTCTGTCAAGATTAGAGTGATGTTAATACGCCTATGAAATTTAGGTCAGACATAACTTTTTGAAAAATCTGCCCATGGTCGTAATTATCAACAATTTGACAGCGCCTAACAACTTTATCGTTATTCTTGAGTTCCCTGGGCCTCTTGCTTTGATTAAGATAATCGTTTGTCAATCTAATCACTTTCCAGCCGTATCCCATCGTACCTCCGAGGATAAGACTCGTGGAAAGACGGCCCGACTTCTCAGACGAGGAGATACCATTGGTGTAAGTGTGTCACGTGATACGTCTATTTCAGCGCTCATTGACAGAGCGTATTATAGACCTTTGCACGAGATATTAATTATATCGTATAGAACTTCTTCATCCACGATGAACAACGGCTTAAAATGCTTCATTAATTGTACAGGCCTGTCTTTATTATATTAGATATTAGGTATTGTTAACCTGTCGTGTATTTATATCAAAATCTGACATATATCAGTATTGTTTATATACGGCCAAACCTGTACCTACAGCCACCTGTAAACAGCGTCCATCTGCCGTAAACGGCCACCCTCTGTCACGGCCAAACAATTTTCCATATTAAACGACCTGTAACATCCGGACACCTGTCCAACGCGTCCAGCGGCCAATATATTTTGCGACCAACTTCTATATCAGCCTGTCCTGAGCGGCAGAGACTTTCAACAGTAATGATGATTGCCGCTTTGGACATTCAAAAATTTCAAAATGGCGACCACAGGCTTCGGAAGCTTCCGTAGTGATTAAAAGTTACAACCTGCCACTTTGTGATGACAAGTGAAATGTGATCATTATTGGTGAATGGCAGTGAAACGGTTCTTTAATGAGGCCCAGCTGGCTATAGTCCGGTCACTCTGGAAGCAGTGGATTAGCTCCATGCTGAGGTCCGATCTATGAAAGCCATAAATAGCGGGCAAACTCGGATATAATCTGGCCTCCTGTGGTTCCTGCCATGAATGGTTTCTTTGACAAATTATCTGGCTTGCTTGACCATTATCTTTGCAGGGAAATGGTGTTGTGTTTTCATTTCGCGTTGCCAAAATATTGCCTGTACCGAACACATGGAGAAATTGATCTTCCTTCACTCGTACATTTTGTTGTTTTTGCTGGCACATGGCTTTCTAGAGTTTGACTTATTTCACTACAATTGTTATATTTCTATGAAATGTATCTAGCAGAACAGATTAGTGTTTAAACAATTATTTATAAGTTTACTATGTACATGTGTAGATTTCCTGAAACTTAATTCAGTTGTGATTTGGCTTGGTCTTCACAACCTGTCTTATGTCATATAAGACAAAATATAAGACTAATTGTCATATGCGACCACTTTTTACGTCTCCCTTCACTGGCCGCATAAAACAGGTTTGACTGTACCTTCAAAATTACTCCGTCTGTGTATGACATGCTAAGTCCGTGTATGATATGTTCACTTCGTATATAACATGCTCAGTTCGTATATAACATGCCCAGCCCATATATAACATGCCCAGCCCGTATATAACATGCCCAGCCCGTATATAACATGTTCACTTCATATACAACACGCCCAGTCCGTATATAACATGCCCATCCATATATAACACGCCCAGTCCGTATATAACATGCCCATCCATATATAACACCCCCAGTCCGTATATAACACGCCCAGTCCGTGTATGACATGTTCACTTCATATATAACACGCCCAGTCCGCATATAACACGCCCATCCATATATAACACGCCCAGTCCGTATATAACATGCTCAGTCCGTGTATGACATGACCAGATTTATGTGGAACAAACATCATTATAACTGACGTTGCATGTCCCAGCCAGATCTTCAGTCTGTCGACTACATAAACATTGTGCGTTTGTTACAAAACGATTTGCTTATTGCTGTGTTGCTGAAGCAAGTTGCTTCTTTCAGATGAATTAGCATATGTTTGTTGTCCCTGATAAATCACATATCTGTTAACTATAAATGGCACGACTCATTGTTAACGATAATAACGAGAGTGCCGACTGACATTTCAGGAGAAGGAAATCCTGACCAACACGGAGCGAGAGGCGACAATAATCTCCCGGGAGCCTATTGAAGTGCTAGGTATTGACAGCGATGTAAGTAGGTCTGCGGCCATTTCTGTATATAAATGGGGCAAATATTGCAGCGTAATGTCAAATATTTTGATCTCATCACACCTGTAATCCGCGATTAATGCTAACTTACCACTTTCCCACCTTAGCGGAGATGGTTAACATATATTCCCTACCATTAACACACACGTGGCATTCCTTTTGTTTTCAGGAGCTGTTGAACATCTTCAGATCAGCGGGAACTTTGGATCACCTGGACTTCCTCAGGTGGGAAAGTACACCTGTAATCTGATAGTTTAAAGAAAATATTTCGTCCAGTGAATATAGGCGCAGGGGATTGGGTACATCTTTACACAAATGTGATGGCGTGTTCGAATCTATGCCCCGCTCGCTCATATGCGCCTTGGGTAGGGAAGTATTTACAGCACACAGTTAGCTAACGCTCTTTCTCCGCTGAGCTGTCCACTTTCCAGGTTATGCTGACCTCATCGTTACATGATGATAACAGAGCAAATCGCCAGTGAAGTGTGTACATGCAGTTTTCACATTGTTGTCAGCCTTTTTCGTGTATATTTATCTAACTTCATACCGAAAGCATCATATTCAGGATAAGTGTATACATTCGGATCTAAACTAAGTGAAAGCCTTCCGTGTCCGTGCGTAATGACCTTGACACTGACGTTTACTGTTTGCAGAGGTATCCCGGATATACAGCTGTTCCCGCTGGAACTTCTTCAGGCTTATGATTTCTCCTGCTCAGCCCACTATTACAGGTATACAACATCTATTACGGGTATACAACCTCTATTACGGGTATACAACCTCTATTACGGGTATACAACCACTATTACGGGTATACAACCACTATTGCAGGTATACAACCACTATCGCGGGTATACAACCTCTATTACGGGTATACAACCACTATTATGGGTATACAACCACTATCGCGGGTATACAACCTCTATTACGGGTATACAACCACTATTATGGGTATACAACCACTATTATGGGTATACAACCACTATCGCGGGTATACAACCACTATTGCAGGTATACAACCACGATGACGGGTATATAACCACGATGACGGGTATACAACCACTATTACAGATATACATTCATTATTACAAGTATAGTACCACTATTACAGGTAAACAGCCACTATTAATGGTGTACAACCACTATCACAGGTATACAACCACCATTACAGGCATACAACCACAATTACAGGCATACTATCCCTATTACAGACATACAACCACTGTTACAGGTATACATCCACTATTACTTTTATACAGTCACCATTACTTTTATACAGTCACCATTATAGGCATACAGCCACTGTTACAGGTATACAACCACTATTACCGGTGTACAGCCTCTATTACAGACATACAATCACTGTCACAGGCATGCAACCAATATTACAGGCATACAACCACTAGTACAGGCATATAACCACTATTACAGACATACAGCCACTGTTACAGGTATACATCCACCATTACATGTATATCACTGTTGCTGGCATAGGTCTCGTGTCACGTTTACAGTTATTTTCATATTTCTGAATTCCACCCATTCGAGATTATTTACAACAAGCAACGTGTTGATGTTTGTTGCAGGCGTGGAGCTGTTATTGTAAAAAACAGCAATGATGCTGAGTGGATTTACATCGTCAAGACGGTAAATTTGTTTTCTTCTCTTTCTTACTCTATATATATGTTCCGATTTTGACTGCTGTTATGGGGCCTTTTCGTTCTGTTATGACAAACTTCACAGTGTCTGGCTTGTATCCAGTAAGTCAAACCAGAACATCGATCACCAGTGCTCGCATCCAAGAAGTCAGATCAGAACGTCAGCCGCCAATGTTCGTATCAAATAAGTCAGATCTAAATGTCAACCGCCAGTGCTCGTATCCAATAAGTCCGATCTGAACATCAGCCACCAGTGCTCGTATTCAATCGATCAGATCAGACTATTAGTCACCAGTGTTCTTATGTAGTAAGTCAGATCAAAATATCAGCCATCAGTGCTCGTATTCAATAAGTCAGATCAGAATATCAGCCACCAGTTAGATTAGAATATGGGGAATTTCTTGTATGGCATCTTTAAACGTTATCTACTCCGTGTCTGTTTTCCTCCTCAGGGCTCCTGCCAAGTGTACAAGGCCATAAAGGTGACCGATGACCTTCTCGACGACAGCAGGAAGAGCGATCACGTGATGATCCCTCAGATGGAAGAAGGGCTGGTCCTACCGAGTATACACCCTGCGCTCCAGAGAGGTATTTTATCAATAGTCACGAAAGTTTGTTAAATAATCAGGTAGCCATTATATGTACTCTTTACATCGTTACACGAGCAATATCCAGAACAACGTCTGACGCAGTTGAATATGTGAGTAGATATTGTAGAGTTGGACTACATCATGCCAACGACAGGCTGAAAACATATTTCAACAATGCATAGTAATAAGTCATGGATTTTGCAGGTGCATATTAAAATCTATATTTGGTTTCCCGATTGTGGCTCATAACACTTTCTATGACTGAATTATGAAGTTGCCTTTCAGTTGCACCTTGCAACACATTATTACTTTTGATATGTGTTCGATGTGAACTCATTACTCCGTCCTAATTTTTCATGTATTTGTATTAAATTTAGGCCTTGTCAAAGAACCAATATGATTCTGCCCAGTTTATAGACCTTTTTCGTGATTCCGATGTAAAATGAATGTTCGATGTGCGTGAGATGAAAAGCATAAACTGCCAGAAAAGAAACGCAAACATTGCCACAAATGAAAACCAAGCATTGTCAGAAATAAAAAAGAAACATTGTCAGAAATGAAAAGTAAATATTGTCAGAAACCAAAAACCGAAGATTTGTCAGAAATGAAAACCGAAAATTTTTGGAAATGAAAAACCAAACATTGTCAGAAATGAAAGCCGAATAATGTCAGACATTGCCACTATATAACTCCTTCTATTCTCACTTCCACAGTCGCTGATTCCGAGCGTAGCTTGACATACGACAACATCTCAACCAAGAAGAAAATTCAACCGGTAAGGTCACCCGAACGTTCTTAGATGACTAAGTCAGCTTCAAATCATTGAGGTCACGGGTTTGAATCCAGCTCACACTGCTTCATCTGTGGCCTTACGTCAGGAGGTTTGTTGGGACCTGGAGGCGTGCGGTTTATGTCTCTGGCGTATAGACTTACCTTTTCTCATCAACACAAACCACCAATCTAGTGAGATATTTTGTGTAGGACGTTAGAAAAGTCAATCACCACCATCGTTCGTGAGCAGTCTAGATAAATCACATATCATATTTTAATTTATTCATTAATATAAGCACTCTTTGTTTCAGCTAAATAAAACCACGGTGTCTTCCAACAGTTTAGAGCTACCGTCAATCAAGCCAGGTACGAATGTGTCCTGTCAGATTCCTTATTTCCTTTTCAACACTACTGTCGATCACCAAGAGCTGTTAATTAAGAGTTGAACATCCGCTTTGTCATGCTATTGTCAATGTTTAAAACAGGGGCAACCCGGAATCAGTGAGTTTCGTGCGTTTCTAAACCACCCACATCTATCAGTTACTTTCTGTTAAGCATGCTTTCCATCTGGCTTATTTAAATGAAAATTCTGCACAACTCGCTGAGTCGACATTTTATCCGCATGATATAAAGTGACCAAGCATTATACTTTGACACGGACCAAGGCTTACCGCGAGTACCTTATCTCTTATGCTACAGAGTAGTTAGACGACAGCTGGTAAAGACAAATAATTATAGCTTAGCATTACCTATTCCCTCCAAGGCGCTTGGAGTATAAAAGACCAATAAATGGAGAGTAAAACCAAAGCAGCAACTATAACGTAGAAGTTGGCAAATCTTGTCTTATTCCATGTGCAGTGTGCGTGGAAATAAACTATGCATGATGCATAGGCTTTTATCAATGTTTTCTCATTAGCATTTGTCAGTATTTATTTATTTAATTGCCACTTATAATGGGAAGTTTTATGGGAAGAGGAAACCACAGAATCAAGCTATTCTTTTCAACAGGTCAAGTGTCCATGGTCAGTTCTGAGAACGAATGGGTCAGCGAGAAGACAGAGGTGAGTTAACCATCAGGATATGATCTAATCAAGGTTGTATAGATCACATGGGCAGCTATAGTTGATACAGTCGTTAAATTCTCTGCGGGGCATGGATGTTGTGATGGACGCGGTTTTAATTAAACAACCACCTTCGCCACCCCGCGAGGGCACGAAAGTCGCATGTTTGTTAAAAATGTCAATCCTCGGTGCAAAGGTTGCCGTCAAAAATGGACACTATTAGCCACCATAGGAACCCCAGTTTCCTGCACAATCTTTTACGGCATGCTGGCGACAAGAAACACCCAGCAATATTCAGTGCTCGCAGTGATTATCAGTCAGTGCACGCTTTACGGCATGCTGGCGACAAGAAATATCCAGCGGTATTCGGTTTTCATAGATATTGTCCCTCAGTGCACGCTTTACATCATGCTGGCGACAATAAACACCCAGCAATATTCAGTGCTCGCAGTGATTGTCAATCAGTGCACGCTTTGCCGCATGAGGGAGACAAGCAACACCCAGCTGTATTCAGTGCTCACAGAGATTGCCAGTCAGTGCACGCTTTACGTCGTGCTGGAGACAAGAAACATCCAGCGGTATTACTTTTCAAAGACTCTCGGTCTCTGCATGCTGCAAGTTGTCTTGATGAAGGGAGACAATGATATCATCTGTTCAGACTGTTGCCTATATAACATCACGGAACTGTACATTTATTAACAACAGCCTGTGTTCCAAATCATATTATGCGTCTTAAATTATGGAACTACCATTGATTAGTGAATTGTATCTGTTATGGAACCTGAGAATATGAAAAAAGCCGATTCTAAACGGACATTTTCATCCTGTGATAAATATTTCAAATGTAAGTCAAATATTTCACAATCCCTTTTTGGCCCATATTGCGAACAAATGAAGAAATTTATGTGACAAATCTCACAACAGCACACAAATTATATACAGTATGTTCTGTTAATAATACCGTGTCATATAATGCCAAAAAACGTCGAGCAGAAATGTTTTTGGCCAAAGCCACGATCTTTTCACAAAAAAATTGGTCATTTTCTGAGAAAGAGCCACCAGCTCAGTGAACGGTAAATATGGACCGTAAACATACAGGAGTATTCGGAGAGTATGATGCGGTTTCAAAAGTACTAAAAATTTTCGTTTGACTTGACTTTATTTAATGACTTCAGGTCAGAAGGTCAAACAGTGCACGAGGGAAGAAGCGGCGCAGTGCCAAACTACACTCCGCCCCAGACGGAAGGAAGTCCGTGTATTATGCGAAGCTGGACATAGTTACTGAGAAGGAATGTTTTGTAAGTATACATACTAACGCTTGATTGGTCTTATTCCCAAGATAAGACATACAAGCGGCCAAGCTCAAGTTTATAAGATAAGGAATGACGTGTAAATACAAATATAGCGGTCAATTTCTCCAGATAACAGCCTCTGTCCAACCATGGAGACGTGGCTTGTTTGTGTGAGATGTCCGATAGAGTGGACAAGGAACCACAATGCCAGCGTGATCTGGATTCGAACGGATTATAATGACCATAGCTGAATCAACACAGCCTCGGGAATGTACAGACTGAGGTTGATACGGACACTAATATAAATGATGGTGACGTGGAGATATTGTGTTATCATTGCAGGGTCTACAGTCATTGTTGTACGACGACATGCCTGGTCTAAGTCTGGTAAGTCGCTTACACTTTTAAAAATCCACCCTAAATATTTCCGCAAAATCATTGATTTATGTGACAAAAAATTGTGAATTAATGTTTACTAAATCTTTGGTATGTATCTGAGATATGGTATGTATGTATTTAGATGAAGTGTAGACTTACATTTGAAACTTGGGTCGGGTTGACTTGACGTGAAATTATATTGGAACTGGAATCCCAGGCTGGAACAATTAATGATCCAGTGGAGTTTGAACAAATTAGGGTTCTTTGTGTACCTTATGTTTTAGAACAAATTGAACAGTTTGTTGTAGCAACTGGTACCATCTGTCTAGGAGCCATCCATTTCTTCCTCTTCCACAGGTCAGTAATGGAGCCGAATGTATCCTCATCTCTAAACAATTCTTCAGAGACAATCTCACCAGCAACATCGTCAACCATCTGAAATCTCTGGTGAGTTTGTTCTCAGGCGAAATCTGCTGATAAAGACAGAATTATTTGATCACACACTTGGAATTGTTTTGATGTGAGAGATGCACAGAAAGTCTTTTGTCTGAGTAATGCTAATGTATTCTGTTATTGCAACAGATTGCTCTGCTAAATATAACACACATATTCTATTAATTCAACATAACGATTCTATTAGACTATCAGCATATTGCTTTGAATATCACAGAATATTGTGTTATAATAACAGAATACATTCTAGCATCACTCAGAAAACATATTTACCTGAAATTAACAGGTAAATTTTTTGAGCGTATCGTTAGTGTTCTTCTGATTGCACCAAAGCCGTTGCCATCTCGATATTAAGACAGATATCGTTAAAAGCCTAAAATAAGAATGATAGCAGACCTACAGTGTTAACAGTGACACAGTAATGTAAACACTTTAAATTTGTTCAAGATTTTTTTTAAAGTATTTTAATTGCTGGATAATCATGATCTTCTCTAATTTTACGCCAGATTTTAAATTACTTTCGTGTTATAAACAACAACCTAAAACTCGCACTGAATAGCTTTTTCAGCCTGTTTGTTGACATGTCTAACAATCCTAAGGTGTGAGAAGTTAGCAAATGCAACAAGTATAACAGTCTCTGAACACAAACATATTACATCTTTCTTCCTCGGCAGGTTCCGCCATATCCTAACCTGGGTAAGCTGCAAGACGCTCTCAGCCACCAAGTGAAATGGGGATCTTACAAACAGCAGGTGCTCAAAGATTCCATACAATGACGATCGAGTAATCAGATGTAATCCAGCTATACTCGAATAACTGAGCAATACTAATTTATGTGGTCATCAACATTTTGTACTTTTACACATGTATTGTGTATTGTGAAAAATAAATCAGTTGTTGTTTCTACGGAGGCATAAAAGGGGCATGGCGGCTTTCTGTTTTTTTTTTTTCATATGTGGGTTTTTTTTTTTTTTTAAAGGCAATAAAAAATAAACTCCAAGAAAAAAGATCTCAGGGCCCAAAGACAATAAGCCAATCGGATTACGTTTTCTTTTACGCTTTTGTTGAAACACCCATGTATGCCACACTATCATTGGATAATTATCTCGGAGCTCGACATAACTAAGTCGGCCACCGAGATAACCATCTAATCATTTGGACGCAGGTATCGTGATTTTAGGCGAAACCACGAACCAAATTGTAATCTGACTGGCTGATCACCTCGGGGTCTGCTTAAAAAGCTTGAAAAAATCCCGCTCAGTCTCTCCTGAGAGTTTTTCCTTTTTGTTTGGACCTGCTTTAAAAAACAGAAAAACTCCGATTGCAAAAGTGGGGAAAAAAACAAAAAAAAAATGCACAGTTAAAAAAAAGAAAACCGTCATGTCCCTTTTACGGCTCCGTATGTTTCCCGTACAATGACAAATTTTTCCCTCCAAAAGGAATTCGGTAAGCTGACCCAGGAGACTCCGGGAAATGTGGTCGTCGTGAGTTCAAATCCCGCTCATGATGGCTTCCTCGCTTGTCGCACGTGGGAAGGTATACCAGTAACCTGCAGATTGTCGTGGGTTTTCCCCAGGTTTCGCCCGGTTTCCTCCCACCGTAATTCTGGCCGTCGTCATATCAGTTAAATTCTCTTCAGTGTCAAATAAATAAATAAACAAATGCAATGACAAATCTTTCCCTTTCAATGGCATTCGAAAGATACATAGTCGGCGTTAACTGTTGTATTGCATGCAGGTCTGTTGCTTTAGAATCGGATCATCACTGGGGTGTGAATGCCTTGGACAGTGTCACTCACGATATCTAATACGGGTTTGAATAATTTGGAACTGGTTTGCATTGATTTCATTGATCGATTGATGTCACACTCTACTCATGAAAATTTCATTTATTTGACGAGAGTCACTATCTGACACACAGATTCTTACCCGCTGCGTTGAGATGTATTGAGTCTATGCGATATTGGTGGAGAACAATTAAAGTGATCTCGAATGAATTTCACGAAAAACTTCATGTGTGGCGACTCAATATCGCCTTCAACAGCAATCCACTGCTGATTGCCTCCCAGGCCCCGAGAAAATTGGTGGCTATAGCGAATCTCCAAATTCCATGCTATTTTAAAGTCTGTGGTATCACCCGACCCTTGTTTGATCCCGAGGTCTCCCAATTTCGAGGCGGACCCTTTAACCACTAGGCAGGCGAAGCGGTTATAGATTTTTGCAAACATCGATATTTATTTATCGATATCCATGTATGCTCATGAATTTTACAGTCGTACGATGGCGGTCCGTTTTGTGGGGGAAGAAAGACGGTGATCTGAGAAAATCACCGACTTTTGACAAGTTAGTACTGAGCTTGCTCACGTCTGATGTACACACATGCACACCATGGTGGTGGGAGACATGTTACAAAGGCTTCAACCGGTTAGACACGACTTCAGGCCAGTCTCATTCCCTTGCTCTGGCGAGCGCCAATCGAAGCAGCAACAAGTACCATTTTTTAAGTCTTTGGTATGACCTGACCCGGGTTTGATCCTTCGAGACGGATGTACTAACCATTAGGACACATAGCGTGTCCGAACAATCGAAACAGAACCATCTTAACCGCAGCTCCAGGGCCCACTCTGCTTAAACAATTGAAAAAAACAACCAGATATAACCAAAAGCACGAAACACTCTTAACGGCTCGATCATGCAAATGCCATCAGGATGCAACGACTATAGCCCTGCTTGTCAAAGTAGTTAAAAGTGCACGTCACTCGAAGAGGTATTCGACAAGTTCTGATGATGACTATGTTTTCTCCTCCTCCAACATAAGGTTAAACCGTTTCGGAAACAATGTCATTTTTTGTATGACGGGGGTAAACAAGGTTATCTTAGCAGACAGAGAGCCGGACGGACGGGAAGCTGCGGTACTCCCTCTACTAACTACCACGGGTGAAGAATAAAAACAATAGTAAAGTGTAGCTTAGTGCTGACTCGCAGTAAGGCTGGTGGAGTTCAGCAGAAAGACGTTGATAGGAAATCATCACGCAAGACCTTGTATAACATGGCCATAATTTAAACTTTATTCAAACTGGGCTAGCTTTTTTAAGACAATGCGTGGGATGTGTTAAATATTCGGAGTGCCACAGTAAAAACAATTTGAATCTAAAATGCCAATCTTTTATGACCAAATGAGAAAGCAATGGAAACGATTAAGAAAATAGACGTTGGCATCAACATAAAATACATATTGTAACACTACATGCTTGGTTTTAGTACGTAGCTAAAACCCTGGTTGATCGGCAGCAGAAGGAACCAGCTCTTGTAACTAACACAGAATAGACGAGAAGGTGGACATGTGGCAAAGAATGACAGTTACTCTGATTTTTCTTATAAATATCTCTATAAAACGGCTATCGAGTCACATCTTGGAATGGTTAACATACATGACTTTGTCCATAAGCATTCACACTGGACAATATAATGAGTTAGGCAAGCCTATATCCACATTCTAATAAATGTTAATAACTTGCTAAAACTGTTACGTTAATATTCAGATAATACAGATCTGGTTTCATAAACATGATAAATTCTAAATTTCATTGTAAATATTAACCCAAATTATAAAGATGACAACTGAAGCAAACATATCAAAATAAAACCCTTCAGGAGTGGGGTTAACTTCAGCAAGATAAAATTGACTTCAATATGAAATTCCAATTGTAATTATATCCTGCCTTCATCATGAGTGTGAAATTTGGGATTCTTGTATAAACTGGGGCTAGAATAAAACTGTACCAGTGATTATTATTAAATTTAATTAAAAATTATATGTGAAGTGAAGACATTTCAGCCAGAAGTTATTAAAGTTAAGGTCTATGTAAAAAGAATTTCGGGTATTTAACAAATTCAGGGCACTGAAGTACAAGCAGCTCTCCAACAACAGTTCCTCTTCAAATTATTTTGACCAAAGTATAAAAATGGTGCAGACAATTTCACTGATTATTACACAGTATCACACACTTCACAAATAACCAAATAATCAACACCTCACAACCATCATATAAACATTGATGCATCTGAAAACGCTTCATGTATAATAAAGCATGATTAAAAATCACCTCCAATACTACAAAATTTCTTTTGTTTTGTTTTTTTATCTAGGAAAGAATCCAGATTTCAGTTTGAACACAGAAATTAACCAAAAAAATGATACAAAAATGTGCAGGGATAACCTCCTTTCATGACACCAGTTTTTACTTTCATAAGACTTCAAAACAATATTTCGTTCTACTGCCAAATTAAATTCTGTAAATGTGTCATGCAACTATTTGTAATTCATTTTGATTCTTGGTCAAGTTTTGATACTGTACATATATACATGGCATCCTAATTTAGCAACTTGTTACAAAACAAGGGTATAGACAGGGAAAATCTGGTTCACCACTGTCCAACGCAGCTCTAAAGTAGTAAAGAACAGTATATGCACTATGATATATTTAAAGCAATAACAATGAATAATCATTCCAACATTCATAAAATCAGCACTAAATATATGACTGTTCTTTCTGGCACAGGTAGAGTTAACTCCCTTTGTCTTATGGCGGCAAAAAACATGTATGGAGATTGAGAAAGAGTTTAACAAATGTATAGGTAACTGAGTAAATGGTGCATATGAAACTAGACAGGTGCAAAAAGTAGGAAATAGAACAACAAACACATAAAATAAGATAGAAAAAAAAGTAACAATTATGTAATGTAAACTGACAATGGAAACACATGCCCTGGTTACGTTTAACAATGACAAGTTTTCTTGTAAACAATTCTATGTTGATGATAAGGTCAAACTTGCCATTTCTGCATCTGGGATTAACCTAATCCAGCGTATTTAAAATATACTCCCAATTTGTCAGTCACCAATTGTCATGTATAGAATACTTAGACAAAATGATAACCAATTGTTTATCCACAAATATCTAAAAGCAGAAATACCATGCTGCAGAGAAAAAAAAGTGTTGACTTGGCGAGGTGTTGTGTATAACAAAACATCCCGCGCTTTACACATATGTAGATTTTTTTGTCAACTGTGGAAGATATTTTCACATGTTTCAACATTATACTTTACAGTGAGAGATTATACAGCACATTTACAGTCCACATGTCTCACATAACACTATGCCATGACCCTCCCAACTTTCACTTTCAGTTCTGAAAATGCTTGTACACTATACAGTACTATTCTTGTAAGATATTAACATTCCACACGTTTACATATATACACAGACTGTCACCACACAGGAGTCATTACCACCAGGACTTCATCACCACCATCAAGATTAAGACAGGCTGTTGTTCTTAGGTTCATCACCATGATGACAGGCTTTGTCACCATGATGACATGTTTTGTCATCAACAAGATGACAGGTTTGGCTAGTTCAGCTCCAACTTTTTGACAGGCCTATTTTCACTCTTCTTTATCTTCCTCTGGGAGTGGCTCTGAGCTAGTACTCATGATACGACCATCATGACTGGTCTCTAGCAAGGGGGCATCTGCAAATAATGGGGTGCAAACTCAAAAGCCCATCCTGAACACACCTCCAATGTCATGTCATGTAGCAAAGTTGTGGTAAATGTCTTAGAAAGCCTCTTAGTAAAATCTAAAAAGTTTGATAAGAACAGGTGAAAACAACTAAAGGATCTTTTAAGAACATTCAGGTAAAAAGTACATTATTGAATGGTACTTATTTAGGAACAAATAAGCAAGGAAATTAAGGAGGTTAAATGCTATTGAAGCTGTCCGGCACCTCACCAACTCCCTAACAGAGACAAAGTGAGAGTTGTGTATTAGACACTTTGACTGGTGAGAGTCAAGAATCATGTATGACAGTTGTCACATTGAATGAAAACGACTTACCATCATTGGCCAGGCTACCGTTGGAAGATCCCAGGCTGCCAGCATTCGCTCGCCGTGAAGCCAGAGATGGGTTAGAAGCCCCACTGTCCACTGTTTCCATAGTACCTGCTGTGGAGGCATCACTAATACTAACGTTGACAGTGTCGAGAGAACCAAACACCTCAGGGAAGCCATCCCTGTTGTGCACTGTGCTGGTTGTGGCCGTTGAGTGCCTGTTACTGTGGTCTGTGTTAGCAGGAGGGTTAGGTTGGTGGTTGCCCCGCAGGGCGGAGGGTACAGGGGGCAGTGGCCTGTACTGCTGGCCATGTGATCCTACCTCACTGACCACACCAACTGTGGTGCCATAACCGGGAGAGGCCTGCCCACGCTGGTTACCTCGTGTTGCTTCATCGTAAGAAGGCAGGGCGACTTGGCGCCCTTCCGCATAGGCTATTAGCGCCACACGGTCATGCTCATCCACAGAGTTGCTGTGTACACGGGTATAAGGGGGTGGGGCAGGAGTGGTGTGGTACAGACGAGGGCGTGGCTTGTGACGACGGAATATTACGGCCACCATAACAAGCAGTAGGACGCCCAGAACACTGCAGGCCGTAGCAACCACAATGGCCAGGGTACTGATATGAGAGCTGTCAGGGGTGGTGAGGTCTGATCCAGCACTGATCTGGTTAGACACTGAAATCACAAAATGATAAATTTACCACTGTACGACGTCATTATGACAACAAAGAAAATGTAAGCCTGTGTGCCTCTGACAAGTTTGATATAATACACTGTCAAATGAAAATGACCTGTTAATTCATACAACTGTAGCAATCAACAAATCCAATGATCAGAGCACAGCTTATGAGCATGCTACATGTACTTGTGCTTTATTGAGGTACATGTAAAATACATCAACTTTACAAAGATATAACTTTACAAGCTTGAATGATGCCTTGCTTCCAATGTTAATATTGCTGATGTTACCAGATATGCTGTTAAGCATGCCACGGTTACCTGGTATGGTTACGTGGAATGCAGTTTGGTGTCATGGTTACCTGGCATGCAATATTTCACATCATGGTTACCTGGCTGGCAGTTTCGCTTATCATGGTTATCTCGTATGAAGTTTCGCATGTCATGATTACCACACATGCAGTCTGGCATGTCATGGTCACCTATTACACAGTTTGGCATTTCATGATTACCTGATATTAAGTTTGGTATGTCATGGTTTCAATGCTAAGCAGCCTTGCATGTCATGGTTTGCCAAGTATGCAGTTTGTCATGTCCTAGTTAACTGCTGTGCAGTTTGGCATGTCATGGTTACGTGGTATGCGGTTGAGCATGTCATGGTTACGTGGTATGCAATTTGGCATGTCATTGTTTATCTTGTATGCAGTTTGGCAGGCAATGATTACCTGGCATGCAGTTTGGCATGTCATGATTACCTGGTATGCAGTTTGGCATGTCATGGTTCCAATGACCACTGGAGGTACAGGTGAGGGCTTCAGCACCCTCCAGAGCGTAGCCCTCACCACAGTGACACAGCCAACGCATCCCGGGAGTGAAGGGCTCGCAGTAGTTCTGGTCATGACCCTCACATGTACACTGCCCGTCAGGCAAGTCAGGGGGTGAGGAGCAGTACATAGACTCATCTGTAACAGATACAGCTGTGGTTACAACAGTGTGCAGTTCTCAACAAATGGAGCAGTACAAGGATTTTTCTGTAACAGATACAGTGTGCAGTTCTCATCCCAAAACAGCACTGTCTCAAACACAAGAGTACACAGAAATGAATATTAGATTGCAAAATTTTGACCATTCAAAAACTGGACCTATAGCCAAAATTAATAAACATCTCACAAATTGAAAAACTGAATCTATGACAGAAATACAAGAAATTGAACTGACTGGGAGACACACTGGTGAGGCATGTGAGACCAGGTGTATAAAACATTAGCAACATACACACTGGGGAGGTATGAGACAAGGTGTATTAAATTCACTTGTCAGGGCTATATATGTATAGCAGTAATGCCTGAGGTTTAACGTCATACTTAACAAACTTTTCAGTCAAACGACAAGGAGTTTTTAGGTGTGTGTACATACACTATGTCTTCTTGTTGCAGGGTGAATCGATTCAACCAAAGTGCTGCCACCACTGAAGTATCATGCTGAAGGCACCAGATATGACACCCCACCCAGTCACATTATGCTGACACCAGACCAACCAGTTCTGTTTCCTTGCTCTAACCTCTCAGTGCTGAACGGCAGCAACAAGTACCATATTTTCACCCACCCCGGGCTTGATAACGGGTATTCCAGCTTTGATGTGGCCGCTGGGCTATACACTACAGAGGTATGTTAGACTCACTTATTTGGGCTGTACACTTTGGAAGTATGAGAGACCAGTGTGTACTAAACTCACCTGTCTGGGTTATACAATGGGGAGGTATGTGAGACCAGATGTATCAATCTCACCTGTCTGGGTTATACACTGGGGAGGTATGTGAGAAAAGGTGTATTAAACTCATCTGTCTGGGCTATACATTTGGGAAGTATGGGAGACCAGGTGTACTAAACTCACCTGTCTTTGGCTATACACTGGGGAAGTATGGGAGGCCAGGTGTACTAAACTCACCTGTCTAGGCTATACACAGGGGAAGTATGGGAGACCAGGTGTACTAAACTCACCTGTCTTTGGCTATACACTGGGGAAGTATGGGAGGCCAGGTGTACTAAACTCACCTGTCTGGGCTATACACTGGGGAGGTATGTGAGGCCAGGTGTATTAAACTCATCTGTCTGGGCTATACACTTGGAAAGTATGGGAGGCCAGATGTACTAAACTCACCTGTCTGGGCTATACACTGGGGAAGTATGGAAGGCCAGGTGTACTAAACTCACCTGTCTGGGCTATACACTGGGGAGGTATGTGAGACCAGGTCTTGTCTTCTTTACACCACATCAGACTCTGTCCTAGCACACGAAACCCTTCATTACACTCGTACTGCACCTTAGAGTTGACTTCATACACGTACAGCTCATCCCCACCCACCCGGGACCAGTGACCATTGGGGATGGATTCGGGCTGCTCACACTGTATTGTGATGGCTGAAACAGATATGTTATCTTTACATTTTATTTCTATTTACTTGACTTGCTTAGTGTCGTACTTTGCAAATTATTCAGCTATATCACAGTGGTCAGTGGAGATCTGAGTCGAGAGCACTGGCCTTCAAAGTCTCAATAGCTGGATTCAAACAGATGAATCAAGAATAGAAGGTCAAGGGCCTAATAAACTGTCATTATATTCATTTTTACATAAGCTACATGTACAGCTAACTACAGCATTATCTTAATTCTTACATTTACAGGCTCCAATATTCCTTAGGTCAGCCAATAAAATCTCCATATATAAAATTCGTTTATTTTTTTTGTCTGCTGTTTAGAAACAGAACATTCAAAAAGGTTTCATTTATGTGATGGTGATCAATTTTAACTGTTTGGAAAACTGGTATCACAATGGTGTGTTCCATTCGCTCTCCAGAGTCTACTGGAGAAGGTAATGGTCACTAACGTGTTGTTTCCTTGGCGACTGGAGGAGAACAGTGGCGCCACTGCCGTCACACAAGTCTTACATTGGTGCACTTGTTGTAGAATCTCAACTCACTCAACAGTCTGAACATAAGGACATCACACTGTAAACCAGTGACCAATACAGCTGCCACTGGTGGTTGTCAAATCGGCGAAGGTAATGTACCCATGGGTGAACCATCAACTTTTGGTAAGTTACAGACAAACTTTCCCATGTGTCCAGTCAGCCTTCACATCCTGTTTTTGGAAAACAAGTGGTCTCCACAAATGTAAGACTGCCCAAATGGACCTATTTATTGTCAGTATGACCACAGGAGAATCTAGAAATTCCCTGTCCAAGTTCAGGATTAAACTTGCACTTCCTATACCAGCAGCTGGGAGTCATACACATTGCTGTCAAAGTGTCCCAAAATCCATTCATAACCAGACAAGGTCACTTCAGTATCTTCCTCACCAACACCCCTGACGGTTATGAGTAAAACAATCAGCATTTCATACAACAACACTTACTACAGGTGGGCAGTTTGCCAGGCCACTCTCCATTGACACAGGTGAGTTCTGCTAGGCCCTGGTTATCCATGGTGTACCCGCTATGACAGTGATATGTGACCTTTGATCCGTCCACAGGGTTAGCCTTGTAATACTGAACATTGGCAAATGGAATCTGCGGAGGCTGAGGGCAGGGTTTTAACAAGACTGGCAGGGACAAGAAGAGAAAACATATGAATCAGAGGTCTGCCTGATTTCACCACATATACATGCCAATTTCACAACATCATTACGTTCATACCTATGGTAAATCAATGGGTGAGAAATACTGCATTGACTTTACATTTTATTTTACATAGGCTTGCTATGTATATTACAGGAAAAGGAGAATCAGTCTCTATGTTAGTTTGATATCTTTATTTCCCTCACAGCAGCGAACAATTATTATATTAGTCTCACAAGCAGTTATGAACTAATTTTTCACTGACCATCACTGACATAATTAAGTAATGGGTCAATTTATCATATGATTCACTTGCTTCATAGCACAGAATATTGACTTGATTCTAACACATAGCGGAGCATCTAGTTCTTCATCAGCACAACTTGTATCTACACTATGGTGAACCATGCTTACATAGGTAATTAAAACCTATCTAGTGTCTCATATAAAGCAGTAATTCCTGAGCATTTTTTTTAAAAAGCAATAATTCCAATTAAGTTGTTATATCACTGGACATTTTGTATGATGACATACCACAGCTAGGGACTGGCCCTAACCACTGGCCATTGGAGCAGGTGAGAATGGCTGGGGAATTCATGGTCATACGATAGCCTGGGTTACAGCGGATCTCTGCCTTCAGGTCCCTGTACTCCACTTCAGCATTCTCTATGTGAGACACTCGCAGACATGTCTTACCTGTCAATAAGAACAATTCAAATCAGTGATGAGATGTACTCAAAAATGAATTACAGACAATCAATGAATACCCTAATGAATGGAAATGTACACAGAGCAGCCACCTGGGGACTTCAGGGGACCTCCTGAGTGTGTGAATTCAGAAATGTCTTTCTACTTATCTGAACGATTTATAATTATGTGTACAGAAAATTTTGGCACTTAAGTTAATAGGATTTTATGTGTAGACACAGCTGGATTGATTGACAGTATGACTGATACACTGGAGTTTAGTCAAGATTATTTCATTTTATACACAAATTTCATGGATGGAGAAAGCCTGAATGCATAATACAAACCTTCCACAACAAAAGGACAAAACTTTCTACATGTGATTTTCACCCAGAAAGTGAGCTTTTCAATTACGGCATAATCTGTGCTCAAGCATTTTGAAATGATAGCTAAACTCATTCATATTATAGGTAGAAACCACTTCGCCCATCCTTCATGTAGACAGACTGTACAGTAGGCACTTACGGACACACATGGGGAAGTCATCATTGGAGCCATAAGCTGCAGACCAGGTTCCATCCTTACATACAATAAACTGAGTCCCCTTGAGTTTAAATCCAGTGTCACAGACTACCTCTGCTTCTGTCCATCTCACACCCACAGGTAATGATTCACGGTCAGGGTTGAATGCTTTGCCATGAGGAATATCTGGCAGGGAACATTTGAAACTGCTCTCCAACTCTGAAACAGGCATAGTCCTTGATACAACTTTCACAGTCTTTTCAAACAATTTTGGGGTACATCTGCAGTTATTAGTCCACTCGTCATCATGGGAGATGCTGAACAACAAATCATTTGCCAAAGCGTAGTATCATTTAATTATGTAATACTTTTGCTGCACAAACAACAGTTGGTCGGTTTTACTACAAGGCAAGCACAGGACGGAGACCACTGCACTTTACGAACTATCAAACTTTCTTTCACAAGACCACATACATCAATCATTTTTTCGTCACAGATTCTGTGGACTGCTTGAGCTGTTTCAAGAAGACAGAAGCTGTACTCCCTTACCTTGGCTCAACACTGGCCAAAGAAAAAAAATAAACATGCAAAACGTACAATAAATACCCCTTGGTTGTAAGTTTGAATCAGTACAATAATGGTCATGCTTTGCCCAGCGTGGACAAAATGGCCTGAAACTCAAAGATCAGAAACAGAATCAGAAACCAGTCTACAGTTCTGACTTACCTATACACTCTGGAATGCTGGGACTGCCATACGTTGCTGCCCATGAACCATCAGATTTACAGGTAATGTATGGACTGCCTGACAGCTTGTAGCCACTGTCACAGACTATCTCTCTCTCGTCTTCAACATGTACTGGAGTCTGACCAAGCACCTTTCCATGGAGAATGTTTGGCAGTGTGCAAACGGCATCCAGCCGTCCAATCACTGGAACATGATGGGGAAGAATTGGAAGGGCATAAAATCTCTGTAACTTTATTGTGTAAGACTTCGGCAAATTATGAATGAATATCACTAAGAGAAAGTGCCTTTGTCACACAACACTTTTTTTTTTTCTTTCATTTTGGTGTAATACAAAACACTCTTGTACAATGCATTTACATGAAATGAATTGCACGAATGTTCATTGGTACAGTACACATAGCTTAAAAAGCAAATTATTAACGATGACAACAAGACAGCCACACTCAGCAAGATGATTGGGGCATATCCACATGTTAAGTATATAAAACATATAAATTCCACGTTACTAATTCTCTTTTGTGGGGCTTTAGAATGATAAATCATCCAAGGCAATCTTCCACAAACACATGTGTTTCAATAGTAAATTCATTTCGCCTTTCAGAATGTTTCGAAATAGTTCTACAACTGCCTCAGTAGTTGATACTTGTGTCTGCAGGTCTGTGTACACCCTTATATTAATTGTCAAAGTTAATTCAATCATTGTTATAATAGAAGACAGACTTTTGGTGCCGCTATGTATTTACATAATATTACAAATATCATTATTATTATTAGCTGCTAAAAGTGTAACAACAGAGCTGTACTATCTCTGTATCATCTTTATTAAGCAGCACTTATATTTTATCAACGATGTTCACAAGAATAAAGTAAGTACACCCATCAAACAAAGTCTTATTATTATTGTCGTGAGCTAAGACATTCTACCCGAAGTAGTTTTATTGTGTGTACAATACACTTCAACCCAACCTATTAGTTACAAACCTTGAGTGAAGAGAAGCAATCCTAGCTCAAAGCTCAGCAAAACTGACATAACATTTGATAAATCCATCACTCGGTCAGTCTGGGGCAATTCCAGTCTTAAGTCCTTTCACTCTGGATTTCGGCAGATATTTCCATGAAATTCAATTATATATATATACGTTCCTGCTGCTTCAGAGATAAATATGACACTCGTCCTCAGGAAATATTTTTAAGTGTCGTCATCGTACTTAGCTTTACCGAAAGTGCAAATGGTAGTCGACCAATCGTTAAACAAATACTTCCGGATTTCTCCCCAGTGCTCCCATCTGCCGGAATGCCAAATACGCCAAGTCTTCCGTGGGATTTATATGTGTTCAAAATCTCAGTGATGGGTTAATTTTTTTCTTGTTTTATCACAGCATATTCATAAATAAGTGAAATTGCAGAACACAGCAACTTCGCTCTACGCCATATTTAATTCCGAGTTTTCGGCAGGCGGAAGTTGACTGACAAAGCCGCGAGCAAGTGCGCATGTACAGGAAGCAGATCACATCGTGGTTTGTTTTTGTTAGTACACGCAGTATGACCCGCTCGGCGCAGCCATCATTGAGACTTGGGGAACGGAATCCTAGCTTGCGGTAACATAGTAAGTTGAAGAAGTGAGTTTCACATTCATTTGCTGTCGATGCATAGAACTGGACTTACTTCAATTTTGACCTGCTGAGTATTTTGAAGTTGGCATAGTACCGTGGCCTATCGAACAGGTGCTTTCGATTTGGCCTGGGCTGAGCCCGTCTGGCCGGGCGGAGAGACGTTAGGCGATGTCCCAAATGGCCGTGCACTGATGCTTCCTTACTGACGGGCTCGTCTGACGGGGCGGATCGAGTGTGTAGCTAAACACCATATTCTAGGATCTGGTCTTGTAATAAGAGAACCGCTTGTATGCTGTACAGAATTAATTTGTCAACCTTTTTGTCGGCATGCTGTATTAGACAAAATAGGCCTACATGCACGCAGCTTCACGTCGTGGCGATGTGTAGGCCTAAAGCCACCAAGTGCAAACTCGTCTGTTTGTTGATATCCGCATTTTGACGATTCTCGTGGTAGGCCGTGGTATAAAGCATCGAGCTCCACTAATATTATGGAGGCATTGTGCACCTGTAAATACTGAATACTCACTTTGGTGATTGACATTCAGAATTGTGCAAAGAAAGTTGCGTATTGATTGAACTTTTCCGCAGAGCTATCGCATTCCCTTGGCGCTCTCGACGGTTGTGTTTCGATCTGGCCGCAATGGAGAACAGGTGTAGGCATTTAATAATTGAAACCGGGTGATGAGTGAAGACAAAGCCAGTTTATACCTCCCGTCGATGGAACCTCTTGCAATCCAAAGGAAGAGGCTTACCAGCAAAGATTGAACATACATTGGTTTAGACAGTCAATAAAAGGGTATTAGCTCTCGGTGGAGCGGTGAAGGAGTGAGCGCATCGGGCGTGCCAATGGGACTGACGCCAGCTGTATGCCTCTACAGTGTTCAAACACTGAGCGAATGAGAAGACAAGAGCTGTGATGATCAGTTGTATTGGAAATTCCCAGTGTAGTCTATGATTGGTGCTGGCAGGTCGCTGCCACACTTGTTCACTCTCTACCCGCTACTCCGGAGGTACACACATAGCTGCAGTCAGCATGCTGCGTTGTCGCTTTCACGGCGTGAGCCTGGTGCGCATCATCGTCATTCTTGTGGTGCTGTTGATATTACTACAGCTGCTGCATATGTCCCTGTTGTCCAGGTTAGAGGCCAAAGGAACTGTTTATAAACATGAAAGACTAGTGGGACAGAGGTTTCATCAAGAAACACGAACCAGAAACGCCTGGATTCGCATGAGGAAAAAACTAGAGGATACCCATGTTTTAGACCATAGCGGCGAATACCAAGTCTTGGACAACTTTTTAAAGGCAGGAGATACAGACGATACCAATATAGTGAGTGACGTACGAGATAAACTGCAATATTTTAATGTAGATACTAACGGGTTTGACGTGTCCGTGGTGACGCAGTCGTCTAGTCAAAACCTTCATCACCTTAGCGAATTGGCACGGGTATGGCAAGGCCCCGTCTCCGTGTCTGTGTTTACTTTTGGACAAGACATATCCAACTGTTTACTAACAATGGCTTACCTTCATCTGTGTGATGAACATGTTAAAAAATATGTCACATTTCATCTGGTATATCCATTGAGTTATCCGCCTAAAAACTTTAACTTCTCTCACTTATCATCGCAAGGTTTGTGCGAGCATGATGTGGCGAGCATTCCATCAGTGACGGAGAAAAACTATGCCATAAGTGGTCTAAAATACCCTCATAATTTATTGCGAAACTTAGCCAATAAATACACACTAACATCTTACGTGCTAATGCTGGACATTGACATACTGCCCAGCGGTTCATTACGGAAGGATTTTTATAATTTTATACAAAAGTTTACAGCCTCCAATGACTCTGAGAGTGAGCCCACGGCGTTCGTTTTGCCCGTGTTCGAAGTGGAAGCAAAAGCGTCAGTTCCCCACACGAAGTCGGAGCTTCTGAGCGCGTGGCGAGGTAAGACAGCGCGACCGTTCTATTCTGAGGTGTGCTGGAAATGTCAGCGTCACACGAACTACGAACGCTGGAAAAGCGACGCTTCCGCGGGGGATTCCCCTTTGCAGGTGTCATATTACGTGTATTGGAAGGATCCTTGGGAGCCGTTTTACATCACGAAGCGAAATTTACCACCTTACGACGAGAGATTTAAACAGTACGGTTTTAACAGAATCAGTCAGGTTAGTATTGATGGTATTGTAAGTATTGAAGTACCTCTAATTCCCCTAATCTCAGCATGTGTGATCATTGCCTGCCTGAACGACGGTATTGTCCCATTGGTCTGCTTGATCATGGACGCAAATTTCTACACGTCGTCATGGCACATAGACAAAAACACAACAAACGAGACATAAATGTATGTGAGTAGTCCTGTCCCTGTTATGACGTAAAAAGGGATTGTGCATATTTGTTTGATGTAAGTCATTTATTTGTTGCTTTGTTATGATTTGACGAACAGATACAGCGCGTATTGATAACAATATTTTATAGTGGCGTTTAATTGTGAACAAAATATATACAATAATATATCTGACAGACATTATCATGCAGGTGTTGTAAGTTACACAAAGCTCACCATAGCCCCAAGCTGAATAGAGTATTTAGATTGGATTTCAGCTTAGTGAACATAGCTTCACCAGGGCATCCTTCACCGCATGCATGTGGTATTGAATCCGCTTCTTTGGGTATTTTATCGTTCATGCTTCAGAAATACAGCTCGATCAGTATTACGTGGATCGCGAATGAAAACAAAAGTTTACTTTGTGTGGCATGTATCGAAGCGTAAGGCAGGGCTGACTTGGCTGGTCAATGAACTGAGGATTCACTCCAATAGTACCGCCATCACTACCCTATTTCACAAAACATATTCCAACAGAATTCTTACAGAAAATCATATCACTTTTATGACGGGGGCCAGCGTGGCTCAGTTGGTTAGCGCTCTAGGGCAACGTAGTGACCCAGGAGCCTCTCACCAATGCGGTCGCTGCGAGTTCAAGTCCAGCTCAGGCTGGTTTCCTCTCCGGTCGCACGTGGGAAGGTTTTCCAGCAACATGCGGATGGTCGTGGGTTTTCACCGGGTTCTGCCCGGTTTCCTCCCACCATTATGCTGGTCGCTGTCGTATAAGTGAAATATTCTTATTCTTATAAACTTATATGACACCTGGCCTGGATCCCATCTCGTTGTTCATGATAGAAAGACAGAATCAACGGATGCGCATTTAGCATAGACAGGTCTGGATAGATTTCTTGTGAGAAATGTCAAAGACTCGTATTACGGTACAGGAGTTCGTAACTACCATGCCGACACGGTTAGTTTTGAACAACAATAAACCAGCATGCTGGTAATGATACATTAAGCCCATTCACGCATATTTGGGGTAATGAATACCAAATGTGCGCTAATCAGGCATGGCAGATGCATGTCCACACGACATCTCCAGCCATCTAGCCAAGAGCCTGATTCATCCAGTATGTATGCATGATGGTCACCTTGACCATATCTCTTGACATCAGGTTTAGTTCCACTGACGCCGCGGACAGACGGACGAACAGAAGGACGCTATTTATCTGCTTGGTTCTAATTCACTGATGTGGGGTTCTGATTGGCTGATACATGATTCTAATTCGGAGCACAATAATATATGGCACTCGGAGCTTGTATTAAGCCATGCATGGTAGAGGCGGTAGTGGTCAATCAATATTGCTCTAAATACAGTTAACTCGAACTTCTTCGAGCATGAAAAGGCTTTGTGGGCAGTTTTATGGGCCCAGGTAAATTGAGCCAAAAAAAACAACAACAAAAATACAGCTTTGCTTTTACTGTGAAGGCTATGTTCTGAGCCTCTCAAACGTTACACTTTTTCGGCTTTATTCTGTATAGCACTGCATATAAAGCGTGTAAATGTATGAAAGGCTGAAGGATTGGTGTTTTGCACTATAATACTGAAGCCACATTGGCAGGTTTCATCTATAAATCGGCCATGAAATAAGGTACCTGAGCTCCAGGTTTTAGAATTTTTATATAATTCATGCCTTTATTCAACCCATATGGTTTGTAGTTCTTGTATTGTAACCATGCCAGTAGAGCGGGTCGTGTGGTTATAGGACGCTTGTTGTTAAGTCGTGAGGACACACGAAGTCTGGGTTCAGTCCCAGCCGTGTGTAGGGTATTAGTAGATTCGCCGCTTTTCGTGGTGACTTAATAAGCATCGGTGACGATTGTATCACCGTCAGTATCAATATGGAGTATATATCTGTAAATCATTCGTGAGAAAGTTCGTCAGTAACTTGCTAAAGGTGGGTGCTTTACCCCCATACCCTCCCGTTTCATCCGCCCATAAAATTGAATGGCATATAGTGTATGTGTGAAAACTTACCTTTTTAACAATATTCAAAAGAAAATAAAATTACATATACAGTTGGTGATCAACTGCGTATACTCGTATGAGTGCAGGCTAATGGCTATATTGAACCTGAAACAGCACTTTTAAGTGCCACGGGGATTTGGGTGTCAACGTGTGAAGGTTACGCCACGGCTTCCTCAGTTTGCATGTTGAACAACGGTATAGGCCTATCGACCTCAAGACGCAGATTACAAGCTGTGCATGTGCACATTTGGCACTACTCACCTCGCTTTAGGCCTACAGAGCTTTAATAATATAATGGTCAAATTCGAAGTGCTGAAGCTTTCAAGTTCAGATGAAACATCTGGTAAACATCCACTCAGAAATAACGATGACAACACTACATGTATTAAGGGGCTGTGAGAGGATAAAGTCAGTGTGACATCCTTGTACCGAGAAGTTATTGTTGCTACAGATCGGTTCGATTGGCGTCAGTTGGAATCGAGCTGAGCCCGTCCTGTCACTTACAGACAATCAGGGATCGTGCATAGGCATGTCTATTACGGTCGGGTTTAGGGGAATTTCGTATAAGGTAAATAAAGTTATTTATTCCTCTATTTGGTAGGTCTTTGGCACTTATCTCCAAAAAAAAACTTAAATTTTTCGAATCATTGATGGTTTACAAGATTTGGGTGTCTTGGGTAAACTACCGGCCTGTGCGGCAAGCGTCCCCCAATCTTTCCCCCAGACTTTCACGTTTTATTAGTTTAATCACTATAGTGTCATTGTTTACGGTATAGCTTGTTTTATCCGTAGTTATTTATTTGTAGTATTATTCCTTGGAAATCGGTGCATGGTGACGAAGAAATGGAAAACCCATGGATGAGTTCGTTTACTTATTTTACCCTTCAAATCCATGCTTAATATTTGCTATTTATATTATGGCGGTTTAAGGCTGTTCAGGGAAAGCCTGGAGTAAATCATTGTGGTAGAAATATGATCGAGAGGTACAATGTGAGACTTGCATGTTGATCTGGAAATTATTATTGAGTATCAATGCGGAACATGGCACCACTCAGTTTATAGACAAACCATACTTGTGCTATAAAATGCTTTTAGGCTAATGGATTAGATATTGTGAGTATGGAACTTGTAGGGATGTGATTTCTTTGTGTATATTGACAGAAGCTGTAACACAACCCGATTATAGGCCCTGTACATCTGTGTGCAACTGTAAACGGGTCATATAGGCCTAATATCTTTATACAGACATGTTTAAAAGATATAACCAGAATAAGCTTCTATCTCCCAGACAGTTCCACATTGGACATGTTTAAATATTTAGTTGGATGTTGTGTGGGTAATTTACTTGCGGACGAATGCTGAATCAGTAAATAGTTCCACGGTGGGTGGATCTTCCTGGTCTGTCGTGACGAGCTCCCAATGCCCGCGTGACATCTGTAGGTGGTGTAAATGTTGTATGAGTGTCTGTGTTATGATTGGCAGTCTAAGTGATGGTCGTGTACGTAACGGTGTCGGAGAATCAGAGAACCTATGTCCACTTTCAGCTTAGCGTGACCAAACATAAACATGATGGCTGAAATCCTCAGAGCACCAGTCTTTGTGTCTAAATATTTCACAATGAGAATTATACTGCCGTGCGTACATATGAGATGAAATATCGGAGGTTAATAATCCCGAATTTTTACTGGCACTTCCGTTTTTAAAAGGGTGCATGTCTGTATTTTTGGTTTGGCTGAACAATGCAATAAAAGAATCAAAACAAGTGTCATGAAAGTAACAACCAATCTCAGTAAGATCATTATTGTCCAACCAAGAGACCAAGTGTATGTTGCTTCATTAAATTGGTGTCAGTCCTTGTGTTTAACAGTGATGTCTGTCTCGTATCTGCAGGCTGGCCAAATCTCTGACTCAGAATGGTGTCAAAACAAATGTGCTGAGGCGAATTGATTGAGCTTTTTATCGTTTTAACAAGATTTTGTTTATACCAGTAGATATGACACGAGGAGAGTAGTCGGTGCTGTATACCCACTTAAAAGGTTTAACCCTGGTTTGTTCAGCTGGGAAATGTTGTATATGCCGCCATAATTGATATGGCCGACTGTTTACGTTGCCGGCTGCTCGGGCCAAGCTCCCAGGCTGATGTGTGGGATATAGAAACCTCATGATAAGTGATTCGTGCCCCAAGTCCAGCCGTGTTTGGCAGGTCAGCGCCCCCAGACCGTGTCTCATTTTCCTCTCCTAATGTACCCCCCAGTTTTGGCCTATCATGTCAGTGTTTTAAAGAACAAAATATCCGTGTTTGCAGCAGCTCTGTTTTAAACCTTTTCTGTATTCGTCTTGGGACTCTAACCGGATGGGTCCAGAGGCCCGGGTGGAATTTGATCATCGCCGCCACATGTTTTCTGTAGAACTGATCAGCGAGTGTATACATGTCGCTGTAGAGAGCTGGATATATCCAGATGTCCGTAATTATGCTAGAAGCTACTTTTCACATGTATCATGTCACGTCCGGGTTTTTTTCCGGGCTAACACATAAGCCGCTTGAATTGTTTTACATTTGCGTTGTTAGGCATCTTAGTACTACCCCGTCTCTCATGGCTTTGTTTCTTCTCTGTTTGCCTGGTGAAGGCTCTCGGACAGGGGTAAGCTTCAATGGTTGTCTGTGCATACGAGACGCTCGGCTTTATGTACCCTGGGGCATCGCACCACCCTCACAGAAACAAGGATACGCCATCACACTCAATTGGTTATTAATGTTTTGTTACAATATTTGACACTTTCCATTTACCGTTGGTCGATTATCTTCACTGGACCATCCATTACTCTGATTGCTTCATTTTGATTCGACGCTGTAAACTGCTAATATTGTCTAATAGCGTCCTAACGAGTCCATTCATGTTAAATTGCACAAGAGGCGATCCGCTGGGTGCCTTCCACAGGACTTATTTTCATCAGAAGAACCCGGATACAGACTTATCCCTGTTCATACGCCTCATTTACGGCGGCTTGTGTAATGGATAAGCAGTATGTAGGCATAGTAGCTATAAATCACAACGCAGTATTTGAGTCATATGACGTATGTTAGCGCATACATCATAACCAGCACATGTTATAGCTGCTCTACGTCAGTAACAGCCTCTGGCTAATTAAGATAGCTCCCGTCTATATTCAAAACATGTGGGATTTGAGGTCACATACCTGATGTTTGATGTATCTTTTATGAACGAATATTTCAGGAAAAAATGGAGAAATTCCATATTACCTCGGGTAATTTTTCTTGATCTGCGACTGGTGAGCAGAAGGTATATTATTCTCCTCAGAGCACTCAGGCACAGTGAACATAACATAGTTATGCAGTATTGTCTTCTCCAAGGGCTTTTGTGTGTTTGTGGTGTAACACCGTCAGCCCTTCCAGTCGCCACCTTTCCCAGTGGTTTATGCTTTTCACTTGCTTCTGGTGTGACAACGGCCATGTACACGACATACGACATACGACAGCATCAAAGCCGGCACCAGCAGATTAAATGATATATGCACATTTTAAAAGGGCAGCTAAGAGGGTTTGAAGGGTAGGGGAGAACCAGTTATTCCCAGTATAGCCCCGGAGGTAGCGTGGAAATCGAAATGCTAAGGTTCATTCCCTAAATCCGCTCAGCTCCCCAACCCCTGGCAAACATGTGAAGCTCATCATATGCGGACTGGGGGGGAAAAAGTGCCCGGGTTACATTGATTGCGTTATGGGCAGGATTGGTATTTACCCTAAGTTCTTCCCCGGAGCGATCAGCACGCCTCGGTCGTTTTATTCTGATGTGGCATATCGCCTTATCTGAAAACCCTTTATGGTTTTCGCTCCAAGAAGGTTGCCTCAATATCGACGCGAACGTCAAGTTGCCTGATCGACTGCAGATTGTACAAGCCATGATCAGAAACGAACACGTGTGCATGTCCTGCTGAGGTTTGAGTATATGCTATTCCCACAGGAACGCCAGTCTGTTATGAATAATCATGAAGCCCTTTACAACGTTTGACTAATGTGCATACAGCTGAAGCCATTACTCTCGTCGCCAAAATGTCTTTAGACACTGTTTTTGCATGTCATGTGACGAATGTTTTGTCAGACATTAGCATGACTGCACGGCAATGTTTGGTGTTTCTTGTGTCCTCGCACAAGTGTACAAAACCAGATGGGAAGCCATTAAGGCTGTTTTTTTTCAATACTTTTCCTGTGGTAAATTCTGATGCACGTATCAAATCCGATATTCTTATACCACTAGTAAACATAAAACGGGTGTTCCAAGTCAATAATCGCAACTCTTGTTTCTAAATTAACCAAAAACACCAATACTGAAATAATACATAATTAGTAAATAAGGCTGGTGACATGCAAGAGATAAGTTAACAGCAGTTTTTCACTAATGCATGGAAGACAGTTGATATTCTGGGCATGGCATACAATTCAAATATCAAACTGGGAGAAGGGAGGAAGTATAGATATCTCAGTCGCACTTTGGTCGCAACTGTTCAGAAATGCATCATGTTTCTTGAAAAGGAATGTCTTATACTACTTCTATCCCTAGATTATGTGGAATTAGATACAACTGTGACAACAATGTCTTTCCTAAGATCAAGTTATAACATCTTCATATGGCGTTTTACTACACCAGTCGCGAAATTTCAGTCGCAAATCGGTTTGTGTTTTCACTTAAAAACCACAAGTTAATGCTAAAACCTCTTTATTATCACCAGTTGGTTAATAACGCAGTAGATTTTGTGCGCTTTGACCTTACTCTTGTCTGGAGTAACCGTGTTGATAACTTCCTTTGATCCAAAATTTTATGTAGCTTAATTCCAGCACGAAGTCATTAGAAAATAGCCAAGAGAAATTACCCCTCGTGGGATCAGCGACGTACCCTTCGTACGTCTATATTTTTCAGACTTCGAAGGTTTTTTTGTCTGGACATGGTTGTCAGAAGTAACACTTGATATATACCCTCGTTATAGTTTTGTGCCATATGTTAGAAGTGCTCACAAACAGGCCTAAGTAGCTGGGATGAAAAAACGCTGCCTCTGCACTGTACATGTGCCGCCCAGGCATTCTGACCATAGAGCTATCATTACTTAAGATGTGACGAATTTGTTTTTCGACAGTTGCAACGATTTTAAGCATGTTTTGAACCGGACAAAGACTTTTTTATCCGCATTGTACACCATTTTTACAAATAGACTCCGACAGTCGGGTGCAGACGGAGTCACTGCGCCCTATACTATTCAAGAATACAAGACAAGAATGCAGTGGAGTCATCAAGACTGCATCTTCTCTTGTTTTTGTGCACTATAGTTCTCCTCTTGCACGAGGTAGTTTGCCATGTATAGGGGTTGCCGAGGAAGAAGGCAGGAATCTTGTCGCTTCAGAGAGTAACTGTTATGTAATGTGATTTACTATTTTTGTGGTTTCTGAATTACGCTTTGCTAAAGATCGTCTTATTCATAGGCTAGAGTTTAGGTTTGAATGTAGTGAAACACTACGCTCGTCTTACAGAAGCAGTGATGAAGACTACTGACTTTAGGTCCCTGTTTGGTTAGAAAAAGGGAAAAAGGGTAAAAGGGTGACACAGACAAATTCTCTAACATTTAATTGTATTTGAGGGAAACTTACAAAACGCAAATGGAGCTTCATAAGATGTGAATTGAAAAGTTAATTTTACATATACTATACACAAAATACAGTTACGGATGACTGAGACGGTTAAAGCGCTGGCTATCCTTGATCAGTAAGGTCGCGAGTTCGAATCCATTAGTAGCTTTAAGGAGAAGTGTCGGGCACGTGTCGAAAGTGGGTGGTTTACTTAGGCTACTCGGGTTTCCTCCACCCATAAACCTGACAGTGATAAATTCTTGTGCACGGCGTTTAACAACAATCAATAAATACAAGCATGATATTATGAAATATGACAAAAAACTTCTAACATGTGTCAGAGATTAAAATGTGGAATTATAGGTTGCATTCGCCCCGCGATCACTTGGCAAACCTGTGAGGAAGCTAACAGGTTGAAAGCTCATCTTTCAGTATTGCTCATGTTTTGTTTTCGCTTTATTTCAGGTTTGCGAACTCCACACTGCAGGTTATGTTTTCGCCGTCTTGAACAATGCCTTTCTGATTCACCGAGGATTCAAATCTCCAGAGACTTTCCATCCAACCAAAGATAAAGAGCAGGCGCAAAACAGAGTATTGTTTCGTCAGTTTAAAGAAGAACTGAAGACAAAATACCCGGACTCTGATAGACGATGCTAGGCCATTGGAAGTTAGCAGGAGTTAACTCTGCTCGGTTTAACATTGGGTGGACAGGGTTGTGACAGGTGATCATTTAGCATTTAGAATTTTTCTACCATGAGGAGGCTACTGTTGAAATAAAGCAAGGACATCAGGATTTAATATGTGAAAAAGAGATCGTGCAGTCAGGTCATGAAATTTTTCTTTCGAACATTAGTGCGCTCCGAATTCTCATCGGCACGTAATTTACACGGCTTCACGTATTTCTGAGGCGGATATTATCAGGAATGGCCGCGATTCCAGCCTCGCCGTGGTCAAATCGCCGTTGGTCAAAGGATTCCAAATCTGAAGACATCAGTTTTTACTCCAACTGATTGCTTGACGAACATTAAATCTCTGTCGTATGGAGAAGATTTGTGGCATGCTGGTGAGGAAGAAGGGGTTTTTTTTTTGGTTTGACGTCTAAGAGATGCGAGGGGATGTGTTTGATTACGTTCAGTCCGCCAGGGGGTTCTGGAAGATCAAACCAAATAAAATTACAAGTCGGAAGCAGAAGATATGGTATTTATCTCCGGCTAGTTCAGATACAGTGAAGAAGAGATGAGGTGAGACTCTGTCAATTTGACGCCTGTCGACGCGCTGGTTAATTCTTGTAAAGCTCAAGGGTATACTGTCTGGTCCTAGGCAATCACCTGTTTTACTGGCCCTAGCACCGGTAAATTTGGCCAGCGGAAGTGGGGAAGTATCGACTGGATGAGACGGCTCAGACTCACGGCTGCTGGTCCAGACTTGAATGGTCCAGCTAATGAGAGGGTTAACAGCTAATAGCTTGTTAAGCAGTCACGGCGTCTCAAGGCCTAATGAATGGACACGCAGTGATGGTGGGACATCTGCAAAGGATATCACCGCGGGCGGGTCTATGGCGGCTGATTGGCACCGCGTCCAAAACATTATCTGTCTTTGTGCATGGACGTCTCAGGCGTTTCCCCCAGACCACACCATGGACAAAGGACTGATAAAGCTCATAGCTCAGCTAAGTATCCGTTTGCTGGGTTTGTACGTTTGTGCCAAGATTTTGGACTTTCACTGAACAATACCTGAAACTGAGGAGACATACCCCTCACAGCACAGAAAATGTTAGGCAAAACTGCCTCAACGTTTTAGCGATTTCCATTCTGTGTGAGTGTACTTGGTAATGTTTAAGCCTGGTATTGCCTTGACCTTTAAACCTCCCCTTTGCCATTCCTGAAAATCTGGACCAATTCACCCCGCATGCAGCACAGATGTCAGGTTTATGAAAAGACAATCATCCAGAGTATGACCATTACTGGAGTCATTCGTTAACTCCTGTAGAGGGCGTGTCACTTTGGAACTGGAGTCTCGGAGAGCCAGAAATTGTGCCAAATATTGTAATGGAAAAAGGTGTTATCCGCACCGTAATCATGTGTGAGGGAAACATTGTTTAAACCATTCATTCGCGTGCTTCACGCTAAAGCACTCGGGTTGTGATTGTAACTATATAGGCTTAACTTTTGCCCTGCATTCTTGATTGATGTCGCACTTTCTCGACCGTATATTGTATCGCACGTCTGTGACCACACTGAGCGCTGAGATCAATTAATTACACTCACGGAACATACATGGTTGTGCGAATTAGTATTATAGCGTTTGTCACATTTCCTCAGTAGGAGGTGTACGAGGCGACACAACTGATTAAACTTTGGGCCGAAAATGTGTTGTTAAACTCTCTTTTTCAAATAGACATATTGCAATATTCAGCAGTATTCTCAAATCAAGCCAAATTCTCCGTGTCATTTTAAGAGATCACTCAAAACCTTTGCCACCTTACTCATATGAATTCATTATAAAGAAAAAATGTTGGGATATCGCATACTCTGTTTTAGCCATAACTGTACGCTGTAAGACAACGCACTATACTCGTCAGACATGCTTAATTTGTGTGATATGAATATTTGTGTAATAAATATGATTTTGTTCGTGACGTTTTGTAATGCTCACGAATAAAACCTTTTTTTATGAACAGGTCTGCTTTTGTTTTAAGTAGATATTAGACATTATGTAGGGATCAGCTGAGGTAAGATCGGGGTATTACCATAGACTGCTGACAATCTTGAAATAATCTTGAAACGGCTTTTTATTACCATGCAGTTGATAACCTCTGTTTCTTGAGGCAATTACTTGGTGATCCTTGAGGACAACTTGACCTTAGTCATTGAGGTCACGTGTACGAATACATGCGCCGTTTTTATGAAGTACACTTAGCAGAAGACAAATCTTTTCAGGCCAGAAGTGAAGAATCAGTTGATGTGACGCAATCAGATGATATTTGATATTGATAAATGGTTAGCCTAGAATGAAAGAATTGCATCGCTGTTTTTGTGTCAAAATGAATTTTAGGGGTATCTTATGTAGGCCCTATTTGCTCCTGCATATGAGAATTCCTTGCAAATTCTGTAATATGACAGTGAGGAAATAGGCCTACTGATATTATAAAGAAACACGTATTATATGATGAGAAAATTACTAATTCTTGTTATCACACAAGGATGTTTTAATGTCGTGCGGAAATCAAATATCAGAGCACAGAATTTCATAGAATTAGTAGCACTAAACTCAATACTGCCTTTGGGCAAGAGACCGACTAGGAGAAAACGTGGACATGCCAGGGATATGATAGAAACCATCATATAGCACACGATTCACTTCCGTCCGTAATGAATCTGGAAATGGATTAAGAAGAGACAAAAAGTTCACGGAAGTTCTCGCATATAACGTGACTTGACTGTACAGGAATCATGTCGGGAATACCGAACATGATAGGGAATTACAATGGGCAGAAAATACATTAAGACGCTGACAATGACCGGAAATAGCGTCCCTCAAAGACATGTCATCAGGGACCCGTGATGTCAGATTCGATGTTAGAAAGTCCCGTGTGTTACACCTCGGGAATATACTCATCCCATGCTTCACGAGGTTCTTGATTCAGAAATCAAATTACGTAGAGGATATGTAATGAGTGACCCTCGATATCAAATTTATTAAACGAGAGAAGTAGTTTTCACATGAAAACTACTACTCGAATTTAACAAATTTGATATCGAGGGTAACAAATTTCATATCCTATTTATCCAATAAATGCCTTATTGTAAACTTATAGCGGAAAAAAATCATTACGATTTAAACTTTTCGGAAACTGCGAAAGACGTGTGATCGCGTAGTGATATCACATATATAGGTAAAGTCAAGCGTCATCAGTAAGTGACAAGTATATGGCGGAGTATAATATAGTACAAATAAAATTTATTTACATTACGACTTTTTCATACCATTGACATGTCAAAAGTTTGCTTTATACAATATATCGTTCAGTACGTTAATATTTATAACAAGAATATCACATGTTATGACAGAAAGAATTACTGTCTAAAGATAGACAAATTTCACTTGCGCTGAGTACACGCCGTGCAACTTTCAAAAAAACAACTGACAGTTTAACATAAAGAAGGTTGAACAAGCAAAACAGTCTACACAGTAGTAACGGTTAATTGGAATTCAGGCATCAGGTAGTGTTCTTGTGAAGATTAGGATGGCGATTCAATAACACAAATACGTCGTCGTTTGGGTGCTTCGTGATTGTAATGAACATTGCACGTGAAAGACACCATCCGAAATGGGACCGCCAAATATCGGCGCCATTACTTAGCCTTCGTGGCGATACCTCTATGTCGTAGTCAATATCAAGGATTTCCACATTGATTCGATTATCTTTTGTCACATTTATAACTCTGACGCATCCTTATTGTCAATTTTTACGACATACCCTCGTCGACATTTGCAGACGACAAGAAAAAGACGTAGTGCCTTTACAGCCGAGTTGTAACTTTGATTGGTCGATTTGAGGAATGAAAAGATACACCGACCATTCAAAATATCGGAATTCATATTACACGTGGTGCATATCAAAACGATATATCATGCCTTTATCGCTCGGGAAAATGAACATTTATGGGATAAAGGAAACCTCGACCTCATCATAAATATTTAGTAAAGCGCGAGCATAGAGATGAAATGCAGAACGTGATATATTTCTTGTTGAGGGAGAGCGAATTGAAATCTGCTGTAATTCAGAAGTGTACAACCCCGGATCATGGAGATCTTGTCTTTCACCTGTATGGAGTGCAAGTTTGCAGGTCACACGTGGAAAAGTTTATCAGTAACTTGTAAAAGGTCGATGGTTTATATCTTGGTTTGGTGTAGCATTAACCGACATCGTATATTAGTAAAACGTTCGTGAAGATGGCGTTAAAAATATCAACCATTAAATAAAATGCAAATTGAAACACACATGCGTGAAACATAGATTTTCCGGACAATGAAAGGGGTGAAAAAATCTGCAGTCTTTTCCTAAAAACGAAGACGCTTCAAATATGCTTACGCTGATTTATCAATTATTCCTATCCTTCCCTGTCAAATAAATATTTCACCGGTTACGTGCGACCATTTGCCAACTTGCCGTGGTTTTACTCGCTATCCTGAAGTAGAAAAAATACAGCAATATTTCTCCGGAGTGCAAATGTCGCATTTTGTAAGGTATTGAATAGAAAACGAATGGGGGTTGGAAGAGGTTGGTTGGATGGGGTGGTGGTAGTGGTGCTTACCCAGGTGACGTCACAGAAGACATAGACTGTGATAAAGGTGTTAATCTTTAAATCTCAGTATATGGCAAACTATTCTAAATTTTTCACAAGAAAATGGTCATATTCATAAGGCCATCATCATTAGTTCACCAAACAGGAGTTGCAATATTTCGTCGGACCTGGGTTGGAATCGGATTTGTGTAGATAAGGTCCTGATGCATGGCCGGATTGGAAGGACTATGACAAGGCCTTCAGGTAACCGACTTGTGTTTTCCCAGAAACCGTTTGTCCAAAGAGCAGATTCGATGGGAAATATATTACACAGGCGATTTTCCATCACAATACCAGTAGATGAACAGCAAGGTGCCAACACTCCTCTTTATAAAACTAATACGTGGTTTTGACACATCGAATTACGGATGGGGAAAGTTCCGTATTGTCTGGCTGGGTGGGAAATAGAGTCTCGCGATGTGTAAGCTTGTCTAAGATACTGAATTGTCCCAGCAGTATCTCAGCGGTAACATCACATTTCTGACTGATCTGTCATCTTGTCTGATGTGTATGTTACTGAATTGTCCAAGAAGTATACCAGCGGTAACATCACATTTCTGACTGATCTGTCAACTTGTCTGATGTGTATGTTACTGAATTGTCCCAGCAGTATACCAGCGGTAACATCACATTTCTGACTGATCTGTCATCTTGTCTGATGTGTATGTTACTGAATTGGTCCAAGAAGTATACCAGCGGTAACATCACATTTCTGACTGATCTGTCAACTTGTCTGATGTGTATGTTACTGAATTGTCCTAGCAGTATCTCAGCGGTAACATCACATTTCTGACTGATCTGTCATCTTGTCTGATGTGTATGTTACTGAATTGTCCCAGCAGTTTACCAGCGGTAACATCACATTTCTGACTGATCTGTCATCTTGTCTGATGTGTATGTTACTGAATTGTCCCAGCAGTATCTCAGCGGTAACATCACATTTCTGACTGATCTGTCAACATGTCTGGCGTGTATGTTACTGAATTGTCCCAGCAGTATACCAGCGGTAACATCACCTTTCTGACTGATCTGTCATCTTGTCTGATGTGTATGTTACTGAATTGTCCCAGCAGTATATCAGCGGTAACATCACATTTCTTACTGATCTGTCAACTTGTCTGGTGTGTATGTTATTGCATTGTCCCAGCAGTATATCAGCGGTAACATCACATTTCTGACTGATCTGTCAACTTGTCTGATGTGTATGTTACTGAATTGTCCTAGCAGTATACCAGCGGTAACATCACATTTCTGACTGATCTGTCAACTTGTCTGATGTGTATGTTACTGAATTGTCCCAGCAGTATCTCAGCGGTAACATCACATTTATGGGGGGCCTCCGTGACTCAGTTGGTTAACCCGCTAGCGCAGCGTAATGACCCAGAAGTCTCTCACCAATGTGGTCGCTGTGAGTTCGAGTCCAGCTCATGCTGGCTTCCTCTCCGGTCGTACGTGGGAAGCTCGCAGCAACCTGCGGATGGTCGTGGGCTTCCCCCGGGCTCTGCCCGGTTTCCACCAACCATAATGCTGGCCGCTGTCGTATAAGTGAAATATTCTTGAGTACGGCGAAAAATACCATTCAGATAAATAAAATTACATTTATGACTGATATATTAAGTTGTTAGTCGTGTATGTTACTGAATTGTTCTAGCAGTATAAGTTGGGACCATGTTTAAAACATGTTTTCAGCATCTACCAGAGTACGCTTCGCATTCCAATATGTATTTGGTCACAGGCGTACTTACCACAACAGCTAGAAACTTTTCGTGGACGAACAACCGAGACAGCTATGATTACATCTAACCTTTTTGATATCGCATGCACTCCTGACTTTCATTTGGCCTGAACGGATTGCAATATATAAAACATTGTTTCACAATCGATATAACATCTTAAAAATAGTTGAAATTAATCGAAAGTTTTTGAAACATTTTGCTGCTGTCTTTCATGATGACTCTGGCTCGACAATGGCTGAGGATATTTTTATACTTAAACTGACAGGTTTGCCATTCGTTACTGGAGAGATCGTTTTCATCCATTTTATGTTCTTGTAACTGTATGCCGGATTCATTTACTTAGATATTGTCTTAAATTAGCACTCTGAGCGTGTTCAATCGATCCGTGTAGGAGCTCCGCATATTCCCCCCGAGGGCGTACTTGTGTCGTAATCACGTCTCCCTAGGGCTGGTTTAATACCAAATCATGTCCACGTACATCACGATAATATTTCAATGCGGGGGCACAGAGGAGCAGAATAAGCTTTGATCAGATAATTATACCCGTTTCCGGGGACATTGTTTAAAGGGTAACATGTCGGAAGGACTGCCCTTTATTGCAGTTTTAAGGTGAGATCCGCAATACTTCACCCGTGTTTTTGCCGTGTCTATTACCTGTTCACTCAACAACTGGCTGGCGACAGTCTCCAAATAGGCCATTTAAACCTGTTATGCCTCTATCATGCACACTCTCGTGTACCATGAATGCTTTTTCCTCGTCATCCGAGCATGAATGTGTCATCGTCAGCTGATGTAACAAGTTGCCGTAAACATGGCGGGGGAAATCATGTGTCATACATGAGGAAGATGCTAGGGACTTTTCTATACGGGATACACAAGCGCGTTGATTCTGCCTACTATTTTTGTATTCAACTGGGCAAATACAACCTCAAAAATATGTATCCCCTAAGTTTCACGTGGTACAATGCCATACGACCACATACAGCTTGCACTTTTCTCTACAACTTATGAAAAAATCCTCCTAGCATGACCACCATTTTTGAACTGGTTGCTGGAAGTTTTCATTCCAATCCAAACGACAAAAAATTCGGATATATTTAACTGGTTGCCAAATAGCAGTGGAGGAGCTTATCGAGTGTTAAGAAAATAAACTGTCTGTGTGTCAGTATTAGCCAATCAGTGCTACTTCACACTTCAGTTCGGACTGAATTGTCCGATTTGCGCAGAATTACACTTCTTTGACAAGGCTGATCAGTATTCATCACACAGGCTGGTGGTTCTGTCAGAGTTACAAGTTGACAGATCAGTCAGAAATGTGATGTTACCGCTGGTATACTGCTGGGACAATTCAGTAACATACACATCAGACAAGATGACAGATCAGTCAGAAAGGTGATGTTACCGCTGATATACTGCTGGGACAATTCAGTAACATACACATCAGACAAGTTGACAGATCAGTCAGAAATGTGATGCTACCGCTGGTATACTGCTAGGACAATTCAGTAACATACACATCAGACAAGTTGACAGATCAGTCATAAATGTGATGTTACCGCTGAGATACTGCTGGGACAATTCAGTAACATACACATCAGACAAGATGACAGATCAGTCATAAATGTGATGTTACCGCTGATATACTGCTGGGACAATTCAGTAACATACACATCAGACAAGATGACAGATCAGTCATGAATGTGATGTTACCACTGAGATACTGCTGGGACAATTCAGTAACATACACATCAGACAAGTTGACAGATCAGTCATAAATGTGATGTTACCGCTGGTATATGGCCAGGACAATTCAGTAAACTTAGACAAGCTAACACATCGCGAGACTTTAATTCCCACCCGGCCAGACAATATGGAAATTTCCTCATCCGTAATTCGATATGTGAAAACCACATATTAGTTTTCCAAAGAGGAGCGTTGGCACCTTGCTGTTCATCTACTGGTATCGTGATGGAAAATCGCCTACATAGTATATTACCCATCGAATCTGCTCTTTGGACAGACGGTTTCTGGGAAAACACAAGTCGTTTATCTGAAGGCCTTGTCATATCCCTTCCGATCCGGTCATCCATCAGGACCTTATCTATACAAACCCGATTCCAACCCAGGTCCGACGAAATATTGCAACTCCTGTTTAGTGAACTAATGATGATGGCCTCATGAATATGACTCCTTAAGAAACACCACCCTGTGATGAATACTGATCGGGATTGACAAAGAAATCCACACCAATGCTGTCGGAGCCTTCAAAACAGTACACAATTCTCCTGACTTTTTCACGACAGCTTTTTATTTGGTACGTTGACAGAATAATATACGCTATCGGCTTACTTTGTGATCAGGTGTCATCGTGTAATTTCCACTTCATATAGGAAATAATATCGGACAGAACCTTTTGTTCACGATCCCATTCATCGAGGATTGATGGCATGGTGTCTTGTCACACAATCAAAAATCATTTCCACTTTACAAGACTACTACAAACATGTGATAAAATATTCGACGTAATTAGAATGTGCTAGGTTTACGAGAACACCATCCTAAATTCTACAGGGATCGAGCACACAGGTGCATGAAAAACCGTGGACATCGGCGTGGATATGGCTTCGCAGGCATTTCCTATGACCAGGGCTTGTATTTATCAAACGTCATAGGATTTAATTAAAAAGATTCTAACACAACTACAAATATAGAATTGTATAATTTTACGCTTTGCTCTAGAAAGCCTAAAATTTGTACATTGATTCTTTACTTTAGAACAATGAATTAACCACAAATTGAGTTCTTCGAATTCTGAGTTTGGCTTTTGAAGGACTTGTAATTTATGATTTATGTCTTAAGTTGTTTGATAAATACGAGCCTAAAGGCCAGTTACACAAGCGTGTTGAAGGTTATCCGCAACTTTGAGAGACGTTGTAGCTTATTCCCTTCATTGAAACAAGAGGTGTTTAAATGAGATTTCAACTCCACCTACTAGCTGATCAAATTTATTGTCTGCATGCTTTATAGAAAAGCACTGTGGTCGTGTTCCAGACTCATTAACTCGATGCTCACCATCCAGGATCTGTCTTACACGCTTCCAGACTGCACCAGGCATCGATCAGCTCTCCCACAACGACAGCGCTGTAATAATACGGGACATTTGTCTGATTTAAAATTTCGGCTTAGTCTTCCCGTTTACAGGGAAACCTGCAGTCAACAATTAACCCGTGTGCTCTAATGAGTGGTTAGCCTGTACTCTAATGAGGGGTTATCGATGCCAAGGTTATGTAATACAGGTGGCGGACACTTTAGTGTCGAGTCAGGAATCCGCTCAAGCATTAAACGAAAATTTTTTTGAAAACTGTGAAGCAATTCATCACCAAGCTCTTGTTTTGTTGTGTGACTCGCAACGGCAGGCATGACGGCGAGAAGTTATAGGCTTCGGGTCACTTGATGAGAAGTAATGACCTTTGGTGATACGACATGTCTCGGGACGAAAACTGAATGGACACGGACAGTCCATAATGCGTCTATTAATCACGTTTGAGGTGTATTTCACTGAAAGTTATTCAGTACTGGTCTGCCCCCATTGTTCCGCGTTATGCATGGAGGATGCTTAGGCCTACATGGCATTGACGGAAACAGCTGCAAATATGTAACTATGATTCAAGTGGCGCAGCCACGAGAGCTTCACAATGTGAAAACGCTTGTGTACGGTGGTCGCGGAACAAGCATATTTTGGGCTCCATTTCTTCAAATAAAAGCAATGCTTGCATAAACAACTGTCGTTGATTGTTGTTATATTCTAGCACTTATTCTTTGCAAACTCAGGGCGCTTACACACCACATTTATGTTTAATTTACAAACATAAGACCATCAAGAGTTGCCAGACACATTGGTCAGCTTTGAGACTGACTTCATGGCGAGAGTCTCAGCACTATAAACACGTCGCTTCTTAGATCCTCTTGTCACCAAATTACAGTCGATTTGAAAACAGGCAAGGGGGGAATAGTCTTGATACCCAGAATAAAGTTCCCAATAAAGACAAGGCTATAGACATGATACTGTTACAATCTGGAGCGTGGATGGGGGACACAAGTATTACAGCAAGGTTTATGTTATCCCTCAGCTCAGCTTGGACTGAGTAATGAGAAGTTAGGCTAGGCTAAGGCGACGTGTTTAGGTAATAAATCCCCCCGCAGGGATCCAGGGTTACGACACACAAACTCCCCGGGGAGAGAAGATAACCATGTTTTACAGGTATCGATTAACAGGCTTACATACCTCCTACTTAGATCGCTGAAGACGACATCTAAGGGAACATAAACACCACAAAGAATGTCATTACAAAGGGACAAGGGAAAGCTTTAGGCTATAGTATTCTCATAAGGACATTTGTCAAGACGTAATTATACACTTGGCCGTTCTCTGAGGTAGTCATTATCTCTAATATAGGGTGAATGTTATCTAAATCGCCAGGGCAACCGGCTTTCCAAAAATTGCAGCTTTCGTATACACTTTGGTTTCACATATGAGAAACTTTCGAACATTTGCATTTCTCCATACACGGCGATATACTGAAATGACGTGTATTTCACATCCATGACGTCACAGGGCTTTGCCTAGCCTACTAGTTAATGGCCACCAACAGTTGAAAGTGCTATATGTCATCTTTTTAACATATATAATCTAGGACGGCTCTAGATACAAGTATGGTTCTAACACTAAGGCCATGTCTCTGAAACGAGTAAATCTACGAATAGAGCCATGAATCAGATTTGGCAAAAAAGATTAAATTTGTGTCAAGTCATGTGAATTTCTCACACCTTTACGATGTATAATTTTATCACAGTGGCATGGTGGTGCTCTGCTCAGTGGTCTCTTTACCAACTCACAGATGAAGATTTGAAATTCTTGTAAGGTGAAACCACGCATCAGAGCGAGATTTGCATGTTATTACATAGACTCGTGCTTACGTGTCTTATCAGTTTAAAGAAAATTCGCGTTATGGTGCGGGATTTCGCAATGAAGTCAAAACACAGGTGAAATTCCGTGAAAATCAACTATTGGATTCTGGTCAAATTAGACTTACCAGTACACAAATCATAAATTAACGTGGTACATTTCTAGTAAAATATTTGTAACGATGGACCAAACACTCAAAATGTAATCTATGAAACTTAAAAGAAAGTCAGCTGTCTGAGGAATGCTAGAATATATTTTGGTATACTGCGGCCGGTTATTTTGTCAACTTTGGTATACTGCGGCAGGTTATTCTGTGAATTTTGGTTTACTGCGGCAGGTTATTCTGTCAATTTTGGTATACTGCGGCAGGTTATTTTGTGAATTTTGGTATACTGCAGAGGCTATACTGTGAATTTTTGTATACTACGGCAGGTTATGCTGTGAATTTTGGTATACTGCGGCAGGTTATGCTGTGAATTTTGGTATACTGCGGCAGGTTATTCTGTCAATTTTGGTATACTGCGGCAGGTTATTCTGTGAATTTTTGTATACTGTGGCAGGTTATGCTGTGAATTTTGGTATACTGCGGCAGGTTATTCTGTCAGTGCTGCAGATTACTCCGTTAAATATAACATACATATTTCATTAAAATTCAACATAAAAATTATTACATAGATATTATGTTGAATATGACACAGCATTATGTTAAAATACTAGAATACATTCTAGCAAGACTTTCTGTTAAAATTAACAAATTATATTTTGAGAATATCGTCCATCGCTACAAATATTTTACTCCAAGAGCAAATTTTTGATTGCAAATGTTTGAAATTTGGAACCAGTGGTTGACTGCATTTTGAGACAATCGATTCGTCTGTAATGAAAAACATATCATACTTTTTGGAGAAAAACTTTTTTAAATTATTAATATGTTTACCATGATTACAAATGGCCTATTTACATGTCACAAAAGCTCACACTGTTAGATTTACAGAAATAACTAAGCGCTAACAGACCATGCAGATGGAATCGCTGTGAAGCCACAGCAGTAAAAATTCAAATCATGAAAAATCTGATCACAACCATTCATGTCCTCTAACACGGTTTCCACGAAGGCATACAGGTATACAGTACTTGTGAATTATGTATAAGTTTATCACCGTCCTTCGCTTTGCCAGCGCTGAACATAGATTTACAACTCTGTTCTGTGGATCTCCGATGTAATGCGTCTGGTGCGCATTTCCCTGATGAAAGAGGAAAGTGAGTTGTTATGACACCATGTTAATGATTTATTGCGAAATATTCCCTTCGCGCCATCGACCCAGCGTTTATTGGTAAGCCAGACGTCCTTTATGCTGGATATTGGCCTGACACGATTTTACACGGCTGGATAGACTTCCAGAGTTGATTAATACAAAGGGTACTGGGAAACGACAAAGCAACAAAATCATTCTCTATGGAGTTACCCCTTGGCTGTTACCTCCTTGCGATGTGGATTCTACAAGTGACAAAAACACCACCATGTTAAGCAAGGGACATAACTCTGGTTCTGGAATTAGACTACCGATAGTCACAATATTTCACGCCCATGGCCACTACTACTGATAGAGATGGTTTGAGAGCAGCTAGGTCTTACGAGACCAGATTGAGGGACAAGTCATCCGTTCACAGCTCCTCCACTCTCGATGTTCGGCATAGCAATAGTTTCATCTGAATCCAATAAATTTACCATCAGAGGATTAGCCACGACGTCTTCATACGCCCAAGTGATTTCCCTTCCGCATAAGAAGTTAATAAAAATCATTCTGAGGTATTAAATTTTAAAAATTCAAAAGGTTTAAGATGAAATTCGCGTCACCTGAAGGAAGTCTTATCAACAGGAGACAGTAGTTTATTATTCTTTGGCCTTAAGCCACTGGATAGAAGATGATAAATCTTTTCTAAACAACAACACAGGCTTATTAAACTAAATTAATATTATTGCAAGGCGTAATGAAATGAACATAAATTTTAGCTATATATGATTTTAACTGTTTGAAACCTTAATGCATGATTGTACAAGTATCCAAACCACATGGTTTTCGAAACAGACTATTTATGTGTAGGCGAATTTGATTTTCATTTAACAATCATATTATAATTAAGGCTTTTTGTTAAAAATAATATAAACAAACCAGTTTTAAGGCTTAGTGTTATTTACGCCCAAATTCCAAAGTAGAGGACATCTCGCTACCTTGACCTTTTTAATACAGGTCGAGGTTAGGAGGTAACGAAGCGAGTTAACGAGATAGCGAAGCGAGGTAACGAGGTAACAATGCGAGGCAGCGTGGTAGCAATGGGAGACAGCGAGATTAAGATAATCTCGCTACCTTGCTGCCTCGCATCGCTACCTCGCCAACCTCATCGATACCTCGTTGCCTCGCTACTTCGACCTTTGCTAAGGGCGACGTTGCGAGGTAGCGAGGAAGTGATGCGAGGCAGCGATGTAGCGAGGTAGCTAGATTAGCATTAGCGATGCGAGGCAGCGAGGTAGCGATGCGAGATAGCAAGATAGCGAGGTAGCGAGATTAACATAATCCAGCTACCTCGCTACCTCGCTGCCTCGCATCGCTACCTCACTACTTTGTTACTTCGCTGCCTCGCCCTGTATTAAAAAGGTCGAGGTAGCGAGGTAGGGAGATATCCTCTATCGGCTTCCATAAAAGTCGGCTATTGGAGTTTCAGTTTTAAGGACAAAACAAAAAAGAGAAGAAAGAAGCATCATCAGAAATTCCACTTAAAACTGTACTAAGTTGGATCCCGTGGTCTCCCACTTTGAGGTCGGACGCTCTAATCATTCATCGTAATCAGTGTAGAATTACTGGTTAGCTGTTTTATAGGTTTTGTTACATAGAATATCAAGTAACAGATTTCTCCAAAATGCAAATCACATCATTATCTTAAAGACAATTCTGAAGTATACTCTGAAGTTACTCTGGAATATACAGACAACTTATATAGTTCTAGAACAGACCAGGTCATATTCACATCTGAAACACGTACTGTTTTTATAATAATAATAATCAGTTTTTTTCTAATCCGTTACCTTCAAAACTTTGCCATGTTGAGATTGTAACAGTGAGCCAGTTTCCATCTTTTTAGAATGGAGTGTCATGATAGGATAATGATTGTATGCAAGATAATGTATAGAATTTAAAAATTTTCAAATTTAAATCCACTGGATAATCAAAGACTAAGGCTTTCCTCATTTAAAGTTACATATATATAGTTGTTGTCAATCCCGATTTCTCGTTTGTTTCGGAAGTGATAAGATGGCACATTACACCCACTCCGGCATTGAAGGCCTTCCAGTATCTATGCCCCACCTCCAAGGCCTCAGTGCATAGGAAATGTGATAAGGCCATTGGCTAATCGGCTTATTTCCGGCGCAGTCCCAACTATGAAGCCGTGTTGAGAAAGAGACAGCGATACAGCATGAGGACAAGATACAAGCTCCTTTGCAGTCAGATATAGATTGTCTTAAATATTGCTCCGATGGAAGGGGAATTACTTGACTGAAAAGCCATGTTTAGATTCAAATTAAACCGTAATATAGGCGCACGTCAGTTCCCAAACGGAAATAACAGATATATTAACTGTCATTTCACAAAAAAGTTACAAGGAGATTTGTAATCAGATTATTAATCTGTCTTACAAAAGAGAATCTACAGAATTCTCACAGCCGCACAGCCTCGACTCGTGCTTCATATTTCGAGCAATCCTCTGCAGCTTTCCATGTAACAGTGTGCTAACATATATACTTAATATCTTTTTATTCAGCACGCTGTTTTATACTGCATGTGGTCTTTTTTATACTCAATGCCGTGCTTTTTGCACTACATGCGGCCTATTTTATACTCAATGCCATGCTGTTTGCACTGCATGCGGCCTATTTTATACACAATGTCATGCTTTTTAGACTGCATGCGGTCTTTTTTACACTCATTTCTATCTTTTGTGTAGTCAATCCCGTCTTTTGATGCTTAGTTTTTTTCAAAGTTTTTTCAGATTGCATGACTTGTGGTATTTTATATACTCAGTACCCTATACTTTTCAGACTGCATGACCTGTCGTCTTTTGTATACTCAGTGCTCTATACTTTTCAGACTGCTTGACCTGTCGTCTTTTGTATACTCAGTGCTCTATACTTTTTCAGACTGCTTGACCTGTCGTTTTTGTGTACTGAGTGTCCTATACTTTTCAGACTGCATGACCTGTCGTTTTTTGTATACTCAGTGCTCTATACTTTTCAGATTGCATGATCTGTTGTCTTTGGTATACTCAATGCTCTATACTTTTCAGACTGCTTGACCTGTCGTTTTTGTGTACTGAGTGTCCTATACTTTTCAGACTGCATGACCTGTCGTCTTTTGTGTACTCAGTGCCCTGTACTTTTTAGACTGCATGACCGGTCGTCTTTTGTATATTCAGTACCCTTTACTTTTCAGAGTGCATGACCTGTCGCCTTTTGTGTACTGAGTGCCCTATACTTTTCAGACTCCGTGACCTGTCGTCTTCTGTATACTCAGTGCCCTGTACTTTTCAGTCTCCATGACCTGTCGTCTTTTGTATACTCAGTGCCCTATACTTTTCAGACTGCATGACCTGTCGTCTTTTGTATACTCAGTATATATATACTTTTCCGACTGTATGACCTGTCGTCTTTTGTATTCTCAGTACCCTATAATTTTCAGGATGCATGACCTGTCGTCTTTTGTATACTCTACACCCTATAGTTTTATTCAGTTTCGTATCTTTTATACTCAGTGACATTTTCAACCCTACAAGGGTGGTGTTTCAAGCTGCACATGCTCAAGAAGGTTGGGCATGTACAGCTTGAAACAGGGTCAGGCTTATGGGTTCAAGAAACCGGAGCACCCGGAGTAAACTAAGGACCCTCACACAGATAACTCACAAAACCGCTGACTTGTAACCGCAGACAAAATAGCAATAGCTGGGTTCGAACACGCGACCTCATAGACTTACCAGTGTCCCTATATGAACACAACATTAAGACATTACACATGACGCTGAATGGAGCCAATCTAATTGTTTCATATTTTGCGTGTTTTCACTAATAATGTTTTATCCTCTATTCGCCGTCTTTTCTGGTATGAAGTACTGTACTCAGGCTGTGGCTCAGTACTCAGGCTGTGGCTCAGTACTCAGGCTGTGGCTCAGTACTCAGACTGTGGCTCAGTACTCAGGCTGTGGCTCAGTGTTTTATTATGGCTACTAAAGTGCTGCTAAGTTATTGCGTGTATTTTGGTGTAAGTTAATAGTGTCAGTTAATACACTGGTATAATTTAAGATTATTACACACGTATTTCCTTTAGGTTTAAGAGGCAGACAAGTGGTTCTCGTTGGCTAAACGATTTGCAGAGTGCCACGCCACTTAGGCCTATCAATTATTCGATCTGGACTAAGCGTGTCGCTTGTTCAATCAGTGTCCCTGTGGGTTCGTCGTTAGGGGTCTGTTCAACACCCGATGAGATGCGGAGGTAATCGAATTTGGCACTAAATACTTCTTTCTCCACGATCGATGGGCTGAGTTGTGATTTGTACACTTTTCCGTGTGGCTAACGCAGGGTACAGCCTTTTCAGAAAACTTCGATGTTAATTTACGATGCTCTGTATAATATTTTAATGGGGAAAAATACATATTTAACCAAGAACGACAACTCAGGGCTCAGTGATGGTTTATTTATTTATTTATTTGATTGATGTTTTACGCCGTACTCAAGAATATTTCACTTATACGACGGCGGCCAGCATTATGGTGGGTGGAAACCGGGCACGCGGGGGAAACCCACGATCATCCGCAGGCTGCTGGAAGACCTTACCATATATGGCCGGAGAGGAAACCAGCATGAGCTGGACTTTCTCAGGGATGGTGGCTGATCTCTAGTTGTACGCTGCGACACCCTAAAATTAGGTCGATCCTATGGAACTGACACAAATGTATTGTGACAAACGTATATAAGGTAATCTCCCATCCGTCAATAAACCCTTGTCCCTATAATATATACAGGAAGTATCCCTGTACAATCATGTAAATATAGACTTGGCTTTATAATTTTGAATTTTGGTAATGAAGCTGCATTGTCTACAATGAGTTAAACACATTGGCTCAGTTAATATATAGCTTAACGTGCGCACCACTGTAGAAAGCCTTGTGCATGACATCAGTGTGACTCATGCATGAAATACGGATTTCCCGCGTATGATGCCCAAGTGATTTATGTGTGATTGTCGAATGATTTGTGCATGATATCCGAGTGATTTATGTGTGATTGTCGAATGATTTGTGCATGATATCCAAGTGATTTATGTGTGATTGTCGAATGATTTGTGCATGATATCCGAGTGATTTATGTGTGATTGTCGAATGATTTGTGCATGATATCCGAGCGATTTATGTGTGATTGTCGAATGATTTGTGCATGACATCCGAGCGATTTATGTGTGATTGTCGAATGATTTGTGCATGATATCCGAGCGATTTATGTGTGATTGTCGAATGATCTGTGTATGACATCAGTGTGACGTATGCTTAGTCTTATATGTGACCTGACCCAGGACTGACCGTGGATCTACCGCTCCTGAAGAGGACGCTCTACCAACTGAGCTTTCGGGGCCGGTAGAAGAATATTTCGACCGCAGCCAGCATACTGACACGCGGCTGATCAGATACCAGACATGATGGCTATCTAGTGACAGTATATTGACTCCGGGCTGACCAGGCATGATGCCCACCTAGTCACAATACACTGACACCGGGCTGACCAGATACCAGACATGGTGCTCACCTAATCACAGTATACTGAAACGCGGCTGATCAGATACCAGACATGATGCCCCACCTAGTCACAGTATACTGACACCGGGCTGACCAGATAGCAGACATGAAGCCCACCTAGTCACAGTATATACTGACGCCGGCTGACCAGATACCAGACATGGTGCCCACCTAGTCACGGTATACTGACGCCGAGCTGACCAGATACCAGACATGATGCCCTTCCCAGTCACATTATACTGACACCGGGCTGACCAGATACCAGACATGATGCCCATCTAGTCACAGTGTACTGACGCCGGGCTGACCAGGCATGATGCCCACCTAGTCACAGTATACTGACACCGGGCTGACCAGGCATGATGCCCACCTAGTCACAGTATACTGACACCGGGCTGACCAGATACCAGACATAATGCCCACCTAGTCACAGTATACTGACACCGGGCTGACCAGATACCAGACATAATGTCCTTCCCAGTCACATTATACTGACACCGGGCTGACCAGATACCAAACATGATGCCCACCTAGTCACAGTGTACTGACACCGGGCTGACCAGGCATGATGCCCACCTAGTCACAGTATACTGACACCGGGCTGACCAGATACCAGACATAATGCCCCACCTAGTCACAGTATACCGACACCGGGCTGACCAGATACCAGACATGATGCCCACCTAGTCACAGTATACTGACACCGGGCTGACCAGATACCAAACATAATGCCCCACCCAGTCACGGTATACTGACACCGGGCTGACCAGATACCAGACATGGTGCCCACCTAGTCACAGTATACTGACACCGGGCTGACCAGATACCAAACATGATGCCCACCTAGTCACAGTATACTGACACCGGGCTGACCAGATACCAAACATAATGCCCCACCCAATCACGGTATACTGACACCGGGCTGACCAGATACCAGACATGATGCCCCACCTAGTCACAGTGTACTGACACCGGGCTGACCAGGCATGATGCCCCACCTAGTCACAGTGTACTGACACCGGGCTGACCAGATACCAAACATGATGCCCACCTAGTCACAGTATACTGACACCGGGCTGACCAGATACCAAACATAATGCCCCACCCAGTCACGGTTTACTGACACCGGGCTGACCAGATAACAGACATGATGCCCCACCTAGTCACAGTGTACTGACACCGGGCTGACCAGATACCAGACATAATGCCCCACCTAGTCACAGTATACTGACACCGGGCTGACCAGATACCAAACATGATGCCCACCTAGTCACAGTGTACTGACACCGGGCTGACCAGATACCAGACATGATGCCCCACATAGCCACAGTATACTGACACCGGGCTGACCAGATACCAGACATAATGCCCCACCTAGTCACAGTATACTGACACCGGCTGACCAGATACCAAACATGATGCCCACCTAGTCACAGTGTACTGACACCGGGCTGACCAGATACCAGACATGATGCCCACCTAGTCACAGTGTACTGACACCGGGCTGACCAGATACCAAACATGATGCCCACCTAGTCACAGTGTACTGACACCGGGCTGACCAGATACCAGACATGATGCCCATCTAGTCACAGTGTACTGACACCGGGCTGACCAGATACCAGACATGATGCCCACCTAGTCACAGTGTACTGACACCGAGCTGACCAGATACCAGACATGATGCCCTTCCCAGTCACATTATACTGACACCGGGCTGACCAGATACCAGACATGATGCCCATCTAGTCACAGTGTACTGACACCGGGCTGACCAGGCATGATGCCCACCTAGTCACAGTATACTGACACCGGGCTGACCAGGCATGATGCCCCACCTAGTCACAGTGTACTGACACCGGGCTGACCAGATACCAGACATGATGCCCTTCCCAGTCACATTATACTGACACCGGGCTGACCAGATACCAGACATGATGCCCATCTAGTCACAGTGTACTGACACCGGGCTGACCAGGCATGATGCCCACCTAGTCACAGTATACTGACACCGGGCTGACCAGGCATGATGCCCCACCTAGTCACAGTGTACTGACACCGGGCTGACCAGATACCAAATATGATACCCACCTAGTCACAGTATACTGACACCGGGCTGACCAGATACCAAACATAATGCCCCACCTAGTCACAGTGTACTGACACCGGGCTGACCAGGCATGATGCCCACCTAGTCACAGTATACTGACACCGGGCTGACCAGATACCAGACATAATGCCCCACCTAGTCACAGTATACCGACACCGGGCTGACCAGATACCAGACATGATGCCCACCTAGTCACAATACACTGACACCGGGCTGACCAGATACCAGACATGGTGCTCACCTAATCACAGTATACTGAAACGCGGCTGATCAGATACCAGACATGATGCCCCACCTAGTCACAGTATACTGACACCGGGCTGACCAGATAGCAGACATGAAGCCCACCTAGTCACAGTATATACTGACGCCGGGCTGACCAGATACCAGACATGGTGCCCACCTAGTCACGGTATACTGACGCCGAGCTGACCAGATACCAGACATGATGCCCTTCCCAGTCACATTATACTGACACCGGGCTGACCAGATACCAGACATGATGCCCATCTAGTCACAGTGTACTGACGCCGGGCTGACCAGGCATGATGCCCACCTAGTCACAGTATACTGACACCGGGCTGACCAGGCATGATGCCCCACCTAGTCACAGTATACTGACACCGGGCTGACCAGATACCAGACATAATGCCCACCTAGTCACAGTATACTGACACCGGGCTGACCAGATACCAGACATAATGTCCTTCCCAGTCACATTATACTGACACCGGGCTGACCAGATACCAAACATGATGCCCACCTAGTCACAGTGTACTGACACCGGGCTGACCAGGCATGATGCCCACCTAGTCACAGTATACTGACACCGGGCTGACCAGATACCAGACATAATGCCCCACCTAGTCACAGTATACCGACACCGGGGCTGACCAGATACCAGACATGATGCCCACCTAGTCACAGTATACTGACACCGGGCTGACCAGATACCAAACATAATGCCCCACCCAGTCACGGTATACTGACACCGGGCTGACCAGATACCAGACATGGTGCCCACCTAGTCACAGTATACTGACACCGGGCTGACCAGATACCAAACATGATGCCCACCTAGTCACAGTATACTGACACCGGGCTGACCAGATACCAAACATAATGCCCCACCCAATCACGGTATACTGACACCCGGGCTGACCAGATACCAGACATGATGCCCCACCTAGTCACAGTGTACTGACACCGGGCTGACCAGGCATGATGCCCCACCTAGTCACAGTGTACTGACACCGGGCTGACCAGATACCAAACATGATGCCCACCTAGTCACAGTATACTGACACCGGGCTGACCAGATACCAAACATAATGCCCCACCCAGTCACGGTTTACTGACACCGGGCTGACCAGATACCAGACATGATGCCCCACCTAGTCACAGTGTACTGACACCGGGCTGACCAGATACCAGACATAATGCCCCACCTAGTCACAGTATACTGACACCGGGCTGACCAGATACCAAACATGATGCCCACCTAGTCACAGTGTACTGACACCGGGCTGACCAGATACCAGACATGATGCCCCACATAGCCACAGTATACTGACACCGGGCTGACCAGATACCAGACATAATGCCCCACCTAGTCACAGTATACTGACACCGGGCTGACCAGATACCAAACATGATGCCCACCTAGTCACAGTGTACTGACACCGGGCTGACCAGATACCAGACATGATGCCCACCTAGTCACAGTGTACTGACACCGGCTGACCAGATACCAAACATGATGCCCACCTAGTCACAGTGTACTGACACCGGGCTGACCAGATACCAGACATGATGCCCATCTAGTCACAGTGTACTGACACCGGGCTGACCAGATACCAGACATGATGCCCACCTAGTCACAGTGTACTGACACCGAGCTGACCAGATACCAGACATGATGCCCTTCCCAGTCACATTATACTGACACCGGGCTGACCAGATACCAGACATGATGCCCATCTAGTCACAGTGTACTGACACCGGGCTGACCAGGCATGATGCCCACCTAGTCACAGTATACTGACACCGGGCTGACCAGGCATGATGCCCCACCTAGTCACAGTGTACTGACACCGGGCTGACCAGATACCAGACATGATGCCCTTCCCAGTCACATTATACTGACACCGGGCTGACCAGATACCAGACATGATGCCCATCTAGTCACAGTGTACTGACACCGGGCTGACCAGGCATGATGCCCACCTAGTCACAGTATACTGACACCGGGCTGACCAGGCATGATGCCCCACCTAGTCACAGTGTACTGACACCGGGCTGACCAGATACGAAATATGATGCCCACCTAGTCACAGTATACTGACACCGGGCTGACCAGATACCAAACATAATGCCCCACCTAGTCACAGTGTACTGACACCGGGCTGACCAGGCATGATGCCCACCTAGTCACAGTATACTGACACCGGGCTGACCAGATACCAGACATAATGCCCCACCTAGTCACAGTATACCGACACCGGGCTGACCAGATACCAGACATGATGCCCACCTAGTCACAGTATACTGACACCGGGCTGACCAGATACCAAACATAATGCCCCACCCAGTCACGGTATACTGACACCGGGCTGACCAGATACCAGACATGGTGCCCACCTAGTCACAGTATACTGACACCGGGCTGACCAGATACCAAACATGATGCCCACCTAGTCACAGTATACTGACACCGGGCTGACCAGATACCAAACATAATGCCCCACCCAATCACGGTATACTGACACCGGGCTGACCAGATACCAGAAATGATGCCCCACCTAGTCACAGTGTACTGACACCGGGCTGACCAGGCATGATGCCCCACCTAGTCACAGTGTACTGACACCGGGCTGACCAGATACCAAACATGATGCCCACCTAGTCACAGTATACTGACACCGGGCTGACCAGATACCAAACATAATGCCCCACCCAGTCACGGTATACTGACACCGGGCTGACCAGATACCAGACATGATGCCCCACCTAGTCACAGTGTACTGACACCGGGCTGACCAGATACCAGACATAATGCCCCACCTAGTCACAGTATACCGACACCGGGCTGACCAGATACCAAACATGATGCCCACCTAGTCACAGTGTACTGACACCGGGCTGACCAGATACCAGACATGATGCCCCACATAGCCACAGTATACTGACACCGGGCTGACCAGATACCAGACATAATGCCCCACCTAGTCACAGTATACTGACACCGGGCTGACCAGATACCAAACATGATGCCCACCTAGTCACAGTGTACTGACACCGGGCTGACCAGATACCAGACATGATGCCCACCTAGTCACAGTGTACTGACACCGGGCTGACCAGATACCAAACATGATGCCCACCTAGTCACAGTGTACTGACACCGGGCTGACCAGATACCAGACATGATGCCCCACATAGCCACAGTATACTGACACCGGGCTGACCAGATACCAGACATAATGCCCCACCTAGTCACAGTATACTGACACCGGGCTGACCAGATACCAAACATGATGCCCACCTAGTCACAGTGTACTGACACCGGGCTGACCAGATACCAGACATGATGCCCACCTAGTCACAGTGTACTGACACCGAGCTGACCAGATACCAGACATGATGCCCTTCCCAGTCACATTATACTGACACCGGGCTGACCAGATACCAGACATGATGCCCATCTAGTCACAGTGTACTGACACCGGGCTGACCAGGCATGATGCCCACCTAGTCACAGTATACTGACACCGGGCTGACCAGGCATGATGCCCCACCTAGTCACAGTGTACTGACACCGGGCTGACCAGATACCAGACATGATGCCCTTCCCAGTCACATTATACTGACACCGGGCTGACCAGATACCAGACATGATGCCCATCTAGTCACAGTGTACTGACACCGGGCTGACCAGGCATGATGCCCACCTAGTCACAGTATACTGACACCGGGCTGACCAGGCATGATGCCCCACCTAGTCACAGTGTACTGACACCGGGCTGACCAGATACCAAACATGATGCCCACCTAGTCACAGTATACTGACACCGGGCTGACCAGATACCAAACATAATGCCCCACCCAGTCACGGTATACTGACACCGGGCTGACCAGATACCAGACATGATGCCCCACCTAGTCACAGTGTACTGACACCGGGCTGACCAGGCATGATGCCCACCTAGTCACAGTATACTGACACCGGGCTGACCAGATACCAGACATAATGCCCCACCTAGTCACAGTATACTGACACCGGGCTGACCAGATACCAAACATGATGCCCACCTAGTCACAGTGTACTGACACCGGGCTGACCAGATACCAGACATGATGCCCCACATAGCCACAGTATACTGACACCGGGCTGACCAGATACCAGACATAATGCCCCACCTAGTCACAGTATACTGACACCGGGCTGACCAGATACCAAACATGATGCCCACCTAGTCACAGTGTACTGACACCGGGCTGACCAGATACCAGACATGATGCCCCACATAGCCACAGTGTACTGACACGGGACTGACCAGATACCAGACATAATGCCCCACCTAGTCACAGTATACCGACGCTGGGCTGACCAGATACCAAACATGATGCCCACCTAGTCACAGTGTACTGACACCGGGCTGATCAGATAGCAGACATAATGCCCCATCTAGTCACAGTATACTGACACCGGGCTGACCAGGCATGATGCCCCACCTAGTCACAGTATACTGACACCGGGCTGACCAGATACCAGATATAATGCCCACCTAGTCACAGTATACTGACACCGGGCTGACCAGATACCAAACATGATGCCCACCTAGTCACAGTGTACCGACACCGGGCTGACCAGATACCAGACATGATGCCCCACCTAGTCACAGTATACTGATGCCGGGCTGACCAGATACCAGACATAATGCCCCGCCCACACTCCACTCAATCACAGTGTACTGATACCGGATTGACCAGACAGCGGACGTGACGCTCCGACCAGCCACAGTGTACTAGGCTGACCAGGCATCAGACATGACACTCCACCCAGTCACAGTGTACTGATACCGGATTGACCAGGCACCGGACATGACGCTCCGACCAGTCACAGTGTACTAGACTGACCAAGCATCAGACATGACACTGCACCCAGTCACAGTGTACTGATTCCGGATTGACCAGACATGACGTTCCGACCAGTCACAGTGTACTAGGCTGACCAGGCATCAGACATGACACTCCACCTAGTCACAGCGTACTGATACCGGATTGACCAGGCACCGGACGTGAAGCTTCGGCCAGTCACAGTGTACTAGGCTGACCAGGCATCAGACATGACACTCCACCCAGTCACAGTGTACTGATTCCGGATTGACCAGACATGACGCTCCGACCAGTCACAGTGTATTAGGCTGAGCAGGCATCAGACATGACACTGCACCCAATCACAGCATACTGATACCGGATTGACCAGGCACCAGACATGACGCTCCGACCAGTCACAGTGTACTAGACTGACCAGGCATCAGACATGACACTCCATCCAGTCACAGTGTACTGATTCCGGATTGTCAGACACCAGATATGACGCTCCGGCCAGTCACAGTGTACTAGGCTTACCAGGCATCAGACATGACACTCCACCCAGTCACAGTGTACTGATTCCGGATTGACCAGACATGACGCTCCGACCAGTCTCAATGTTCTAGGCTGACCAGGCATCAGACATGACACTCCATCCAGTCACAGTGTACTGATTCCGGATTGACCAGACATGACGCTCCGACCAGTCACAGTGTACTAGGCTGACCAGGCATCAGACATGACACTCCATCCAGTCACAGTGTACTGATTCCGGATTGACCAGACATGACGCTCCGACCAGTCACAGTGTACTAGGCTGACCAGGCATCAGACATGACACTCCACCCATTCACAGTGTACTGATACCGGATTGACCAGACATGACGCTCCGACCAGTCACAGTGTACTAGGCTGACCAGGTATCAGACATGACACTCCACCCAGTCACAGTGTACTGATACCGGATTGACCAGACTTGACGCTCCGACCAGTCATAGTGTACTAGGCTGACCAGGAATCAGATACCCCACTTAATCACATACTGATGTAAAACAAACTGCAGCATAGATAGCAGTGACAAGAGTACAATTGTTGGCAAATAATCACACATAACCGGTGAAATCCGGCCTCAGTTTTTATTTGTATTCTATATGTATAAGAACATGTATGCATTGCATGACATAAAGCTCATTGACTTCCACAGCTGTCACCCTTCGACGTCAGGTTTCCTATTTCGGGAAAATGTTCTCGTTGTTTTAATTCGTATAAACTCCCGATAGACACATTGGTACTACAACATAGGGAATATGTATATATTATATCATATATCAGCTATATATGACATCATGTAAGAACAGGCCCCTTGTGGGACAACTGAAATATATTTATGATGTATAACCTAATGAGTGCATCCCGCATTTGATGCCACTGTCGATCATCAGTCCCCAATTCCCACTCGTATTTCGATATATCCATAGGCCTAAAAAGCCAGCAGTTGGTGCATCCCCCGTACTGATGGTAGCATGGTAGGAGCGCCGAGCACTTGTCAGCACGTATTATACACAATCCAACTAAAGCTTTTAAGAGCTAATTAACCCAGGGTTTGATGGAACTAATTAGAATCAGAGAAATCCCAATTACAGATAGCCCCTGAACGTAATAAGAAAGGCAACGCCGAATAAAGCCAATGATTTATGCATTAGATTTGAGAGACTTGCCATAATCCTTCTGATCTCGTGTGCATTGGAGCGCATATCTATAACGATAACTGTATTTATCTCGACCTATCAGTTTTAAATAAACGATATTTGGCGGTTTATTTATATTCTCAAATAAACGATTAATCATCAAATGTTGCTCAACCCCCACCCCTACCCCCACCCCACACACTGAAATAAAGTTTTCCTTAATCTGATGTACATGATACAAATTGCTTGAATTTTGAATGTAATATAGTGGATGAATCCGTGATTAAAACATACCGATAGATGCTTTCCTGGATCAAAAAGGGTTACATGAGTTTGTAATACCAAGTTTATGCGTTTCTACAGTCGTGAAGTTTAACCTTGATTGCCTGTAAAAATCAAGATTCAGAATTCAGACACGAAGGCTTCGGCCTTTGACCCACAAGCGAAAAGACGCGATATCCTTGCAATTTTTGTTACTGGAAATCCTCTCCCGGAAAAGCATTAAAAATTTAGAGTCGAAAGGTCTGTGAGATATGATTCACATTGTTAGAGCGACGGATCTGTAGGATTTCAATTTCTCTAGTGAATT